>NC_143264.1:25738035-25890000 GCF_984573655.1 Nuphar pumila
GTATTCTCAGTACTGAAAATAGGGCCTGATACACCAATTTTTAAATGGGATTGTAAATCTCAAAAATACCTATATTTTTTTTGCAAGAAATCAGTAGCGAATACATTCATTCAAAGTAAAAAATTTCGAGATTTTTTTTATTAAGAATTCCTACATGAAATAATGAATATACACGCACAGATTAAAATCTATAAACTGCTAGGTGAACATTAAAGAAAGACAATGAAATAGGTATAAGATAATAGAATAGACTAAATGTTATGCTTAGGACATGCAACCTATATGCAAATAATAACAAAATAAAAAATGACCAGAGAGGTACATAGTTCATGTTTAATATTGTTGTGGGAGGAGGGATCTGATCCATCCATCGGATGGATCCCTTCTTTTATACAGAAAAAACCCACGTTCCATACCATTATCAAATCACTAACAACACATTTTAGCCATGTGAATCCAGTTTTGGACTGGATTCATGTTGAACTCACAAAAGAAAAAGATGGAAAAGGTTTTACCTTGGGGGGGGGGGAGTTGTGTACTTGAACCGGCTGAAGGAGGAGGCTGCTGCTAAGGATGGTAGCACTGGTTGGAGCAAGGCAGATGCTATGGAGAAGCTACAACAAGAGGAGGCTGACGGATTTGCTGTGGTGATTGTCACCAAGGAAGACTAGAGCAAAGGGGGAGGCTGACGTTAATGATGGGCTGAAGGAGGCAAGGCGTGAAAGAGAGGGAGAGAGAAGGAGTAAGATGTGTGTGTGAGAGAGAGACCTTTGCATGAATGAGAGAGAAGATTAGAAAAGAGAGATCCCCAGCCATATGGGTTCTTGAGGGAATGAAGGAGAGCTCCAGCTGTGAGCCCCTTGTTAGGGTTTTAGAAATAAGTCTAGGTCTTAAGAAGAGAGGGTGGTGACAAGGAGGAAGGGGGAAAGGGAGAAGGAAAGGAGGGAAAGAAAAGAGGAAAGAAAGGAAGAGAGGAAGACAGGAAAGAAAAGAAGAGAGGAAGGAAAGGAAAAAGAGAGGGAAAAGAAGAAAAAAGAAAAGAAAGAGGAGAGGGGAAAGAAGGAGAGAGAGAGGGGGTCGACCCCCTTGTGGGGTCCACTTCCTCCTCTAGACTAGATATAAAATTAAAAAAAAAGAAAAAAAGGAATAAGAAAGGGAAAAGAAAAAAAAAATTGAAAATTTAGAGTATGGCTCCACATTGGCATGGGCCCACACACGATTTCAAAATTCATTTTGAAAACCAAAGGGGTAGAATGATTTCTCAGAAAAAAATTGGATTAAATGAGAGATTTTGGCAATTTTGGAATAAAACTCAAAGTTTGAAATTATATACCCCTTTGCAGACCAGATCCAGTTTGAAAATTTAAAAATCAAGTTTTAAAGAAATCCAGATTGTTTTCTCGAGAAAATATTTCGAAATTTAAAATCCTGGGGGTAAAAATTGTTACGACAATGAAGCCGTACATAATACTTCAAGTACAAGGTTTTGATGGTGAACAAGTAAATCAATTGCATTTCAGCTAAGGCAATGAAGAAATTGAAGAATTCGATGAAGAATCTTTGAAGACTAGCGTGCAAATGTTATATTCATTAAAAGTCTTAGATTCATGTAAGAGCCTTACTTAGAGTGCATATTTCGGTTGCATTTCAGCTAAAAAGTCTTTACAAAAACTTTTCTAAAAGAAACCTTCATGAAAATCTTTTTAGAAAACTCTTTTCTTAAATTTTTGTGTTTATTAGTTGACCAATAGACTCACCAGTCGACTAATCCTTTCGCGCCATATTTTCTAAAATGTCATTTTTATCAAATTAGTCGACTGAAGGTTTTATTAGTCGACCAGACAGAATGTCTGTTTTCTGGAAATTCAGCAGCAGTCGACTAATGCTTTATCAGTCGACTGGACAGAACATCTGTTTTCTGGAAATTTAGCAGCAGTCGACTAATGCTTTTATCAGTCGACCGGACAGAACTTTGCATTTTTTTCAGAAAATTCTAGCAGCAGTCGACTGAAAGGTTTTTCAGTCTACTGATGATATTATCAGTCAACTAACTTTTCTCTAGTCGACTAAGTTTCAAAACTTCAGTTTTTCAAATGGCTCAATTAACAGATCAGTCGACCAACGATAACTGTCAGTCTACTAATAACTAATTATTAGTCGACTAACTACTGTTCCAGTCGACTAATTTTGCCGTTTTTCCTAAAATTTTAAAAAGGCGTGTCTTTTCATTTTTCAAACATTTTGATCATTCAAAATGGATTGTTTTGACACCCTTTCATACCCTCAACGTATGAAAACTTTCAAGTATAAATATGAGTGCATTTTATACTCAAAAGCACTGCAATTCAATCAATTTGAATCAATTACTCTTTGCTTTTCACTCATATTCATTTTCTCACTCACGTGATATTTTTCACTTCAAGTTTTTCACTCAAATTCCTTTGAGAGACAGTGAATTCGTGAGTAGAGTATTTCAACAACCTCAAAATTCAATTGCATCTCATTTGCATTCATAAGAAGGGCTCATAGGTTGTATTGTAAGTTGTTACTTGTTTCAATTTTCTGTAAAAGGAAGGACTCCTTGGTTTAAATGAGTTGTTTAATTTCAGTAAGTGTGTTACTGGAAGTGGGACTGGATTCAGTATGTATGATCTTGTAGTTACACAAGATTGATAGTGAAAATCTCAAGCGGGTTTTGCTTGGAGACTAGATGTAGGTCTGGAAAGATCGAACCAGGATAAATTATTGTGTTCTTTGTGTGTTTTCTTTGCGAATTACAAAATCCGTCAATATTTCGCAGACAAATTTTAAAAGCACTATTCACCCCCCCTCTAGTGCTCGTTGTCTCGATCCTACTGCACTTTTATTTGGTATCAGAGCAGGTTTGCTATTCTTTTGATTTGACCATCATCTAGCATGGCAACTACAACATCTCAGCACAAAGAAGGATGCTCCTTTGTTTGTCCTCCTCTCTTCGACGGAACAAACTATGGATACTTGAAAGTGAGAATGACAATATTCTTACAATCCATGGATCTTGAAATTTGGAGAGTCGTTTTAGAAAAGTACCAAATGCCATCAACTGATTTCAGTCGATGGACCGATGAAAAAAGAAGAATGTTTCACTTAATGCCAAGGCTATGAATACATTGTATTGTGTCGTTGACAAGGTAGAGTTCAATCGTATCTCTCAATGCTCTACAGCAAATGAAATCTGGCATACTCTTCTCGTGACTCACAAAGGTACGTCAAAGGTAAAGGAATCTAAAATTGCTTCTTTAGTTCATAAATTTGAATTGTTTAAAATGAAGCAAAATAAATCTATATCGGACATGGTAACAAGAATGACCGATATCACTAACACTCTGAAATCCCTTGGAAAAGAATATTCACAAGTGGATTTAGTCAGAAAAATCCTAAGGTGTTTAACTCCTGAATGGGAGAGAAAAACCACAGCTATTAAGGAAGCAAATGATTTAAACACTCTCACTCTTGAATATTTGGTTGGTAACTTAATGGCATATGAAGTTTAACTTCAAGACAGACAAGAAGAAGAACCCAAGAAAAAATCTCTTGCTTTTAAGGCTACTTCTGACTCTGAAAATTTAGAAGAATAAAGATGAAGATATTGCCCTCATCACAAGGCAATTCAGAAGATTCATCAAAAAGGAAAGATTTCAAAGAAAGGTAAAGAAAGCGGATTCTTCTAATCCTAATAAAGTCAAGTGCTTCAACTGCAAAAAGGCAGGACACATCAAGAAAGATTGTCATCTTCTCAAAATCAAGCCCAAGGACCAATTCAAGAAGAAAAAGGCATTTCAAGCATGTTGGGATGATAGTGACTCCTCTTCTGATGAAGAATTAAATGAAGAAGTCACCAACATGTGCTTTGTAACACAAGAAGATTCGGTAAGTCAATTTGACTATGATGATTTATTAGAAGCATTCAATGATTTATATGCTAAATTTAAGAGTCTAAGTTCTATAAATAAAGAGTTAAAAACTGAAAATTCAACTCTTGACTCTCAAAATAGAGTGTTACTTCAAGAGATAGAAGATCTCAAGAAGAAAAACTCTTGTCAAGCATTTGAGATAAAAGAAATTGGAATTAGAACCAATCTCTTACAAAAAGAAATAACTAGTCTAAAAGAAAAATCAAATGATCTTCTTTCTATAGTGACCAAATTTACAAATGGTCAAGAGAATCTAGAAAGACTTCTTGGTTCTCAAAGATGCTCGGTTAATAAAACTGGATTGGGATATAGCTTCTTTGATACTCAAAATAGACCAAACTATGTGGTGAAAAATCAAAGACAATATTCTCAACCATTTGTTCATAGAACTAAATTTTCTAGTTCTAATAGAAATACATCTAATCATGGAACTTATAATGCTTATAAGCCTAGACATGATTACTCTAGAAATGCTAAATCTTTTTATAAAAGGAATATTTATTATCAAAGGAAACCAAAATCCAAATGGATATGGGTTCCTAAGACTAACTCTCATGGACCCAAAAATAGAAAGGGGTCAAATGCTTTGTCTTCTAATTTTGTTGTAGGTACACAAAATAAGGAGCAAATGGATATTGGACAGCGATTGTTCCAAACATATGACTGGAAGGTCGGAGTTATTTTCCACCCTCCAAAGTAAGGATGGAGGAACCGTCACCTTTGGTGACAATAACAAGGGAAAAGTAATAGGTATTGGTAATATTGGTAATCCAAAATTTCCCTTGATAGAAAATGTTCTTTTAGTAGATGGTTTAATGCATAATTTATTATCAATTAATCAATTATGTGATAAAGGTTTTCTTGTTTCTTTTGAACATGATTTATGCTTAATTTCTGATTTTCAATCTAAAAAGATCATTTTTAAAGGTAAAAGAAGGAACAATGTGTATGAACTTTATCTAGATGAGTTACCCACTTTTAATGAAAAATGTTTTATTGTTTCAAATAAAATTCAATGGTTATGGCACAAGAGACTTGGACATGTTAACTTTAAAATTATTTCCAAGTTATCCAAGAATGATCTTGTAAGAGGCCTACCTAGAATACCATATAAGAAAGATCACTTATGTGATGCTTGCCAAAGGGGTAAACAAATCAAGAGTTCTTTTAAAGCAAAAGATATAGTCTCAACAAAACATCCTCTTGAACTTTTACATTTAGATCTATTTGGACCATCTAGAATTCAAAGTTTGAATAATATCAAGTATGCTTTTGTTATAGTAGATGATTATTCTCGATTTACATGGGTGATTTTTCTAAAAAGCAAAAATGATGCTTTTTCTGAATTTTCCAAACTTTTGTAGAAGAATTACAAATGAAAAATCTACATCTATTATTAAAATTCGTAGTGATTATGGTGGTGAATTTGAAAATGAATATTTTCTAAAGTATTGTGATTTACATGATATATCTCACAACTTTCCTTTTCCTAGAGCGGCTCCACAAAATGGAGTTGTTGAAAGAAAAAATAGAACTTTGCAAGAATGTGCTAGAACCATGCTTCAAGATAAAAATTTACCAAAATACTTTTGGGCTGAAGCAATAAATACAACATGTTATGTTTTAAACCGTGTTCTTATTCAACCAATTTGACATAAAACATGTTTTTAATTGTATTATGATCGTATACCAAAGATCTCATATTTCAAAATTTTTGGTAGTAAATGCTTTTTGTTAAATACCAAAGATAATCTTGATAAATTTGATTCAAAATCAGATGAATCAATATTTCTTGGATATTCTTCTAGAAGTAAAGCTTATCGTATTTTTAATAAAAGAACATCTTGCATTGAAGAATCTTTACATGTTGCATTTGATGAGAATTGTGAGCAGGTTATACCTCTAAGCGAAGGAGAAGAAGTAATACTTCAATAAGAACCTTTGATAGAGAGTACTTCTCAAGAAAATGTTCCTCTTCAACCGGTTTGGAAAGAAGTTCTCAATCATCCACATGAACAAGTTATTGGAGAAATAAAGAGTGGTGTTCAAACTAGAAGGCAATTGCAATATATTGAAAATATTGCTTTCAGATTTAAAATAGAACCAAAGAATATCAATGAGGCTTGTGATGATGAATTTTGGATTTTGGCCATGTCTGAAGAACTTAACCAATTTACTAGGAATGATGTTTGGGATCTATTTGATAGACCAAAGAATCATCCAGTAATTGGAACAAGATGGGTCTTCCGAAATAAGCTGGATGAAAATGGCGAAGTCATTCGAAACAAAGCAAGGCTAGTAGCACAAGACTATAATCAAGAAGAAGGCATAGATTTTGATGAAACCTATGCACCAGTGGCTCGATTAGAGTCAATTCGAATGATGCTTGCTTTTGCTAGTTACATGAACTTTAAGTTATATCAAATTGTTGTTAAGAGTGCATTCTTAAATGGACACATCAATGAAGAAGTTTATGTAGAGCAACCTCCAGGCTTTGAAAATGAAAAATATCCAGAAAAAGTCTACAAATTGAAAAGAGCTTTGTACGAACTTAAACAAGCACAAAGAGCGTGGTATGAAAGACTACGAAATTTTTTAGAACAATTTGGTTTTTCCATTGGTCAGGTAGACTCCACTTTATTTATTAAAAATCTTAATTCAGATATTCTTATTGTGCAAATTTATGTTGATGACATAATATTTGGTTCTACTAATGATTCTCTTTGTAAAGAATTTGCTAAAGCTATGCAGGAAGAGTTTGAAATGAGCTTGATGGGTGAATTAAACTACTTCCTTGGACTTTAAATAAAGCAAACTGAAGAAGGAATCTTCATCAATCAGGCTAAGTATACAAAAGAACTTCTCAAGAGATATGGGATGGACTCATCAAAATCAAGAAGAAATCCTATGAGCACAACTACTTCTCTTGATAAAGATGAAAATGGTAAAAATGTAGATACTAAGCTCTACAGAGGTATGATCGGATCTCTATTATACTTAACTGCTAGTCGACCTGATATTATGTTTAGTGTTTGTATGTGTGCAAGATTTCAAGCTAATCCAAAGGAATCTCATTTAACTACAGTAAAACAAATTCTTTGTTATTTGAAAGATACTTCAGATTTTGGTTTGTTTTACCCAAAATCATCTTCCTTTGATTTAGTTTCATATAGTGATGCAGATTTTGCAGGAAGTAAATCTGATCGTAAGAGTACTAGCAGAACTTGTCATTTCTTAGGAAATTCCTTAGTCTCTTGGTTTAGTAAAAAGCAAAATTCAATGTCACTCTCAACAACTGAAACAGAATATATAGCGGCTACTTTAGCGTGTTCACAAGTACTATGGATGAAACAGACCTTAAAAGATTTTGGTTTGAATTACTCCACAACAACTATTTATCGTGATAACACTAGTGCTATAAATCTTTCGAAAAATCCTGTTCAGCACTCAAGAACTAAGCATATTGAAGTTAAACATCATTTTTTAAGAGATCATGTGTTAAAAGGAGACATTTCGTTAAATTTTATTTTCACTAATGAACAACATGCTAATATCTTCACTAAACCACTTAAAAATGAAGATTTTATGAGAATTAGGAGAGAACTAGGCATTTGCTCATTTTTGGATTTATAAAATGCTGATTTTTTGAACAAAATCTCAAAATCGCACCATATTAGTCGACTGATAAATTTCTAGTCAACTGATGCTTTAAAAAAAGTTTTAGAATGAGTCGCACCTTATTAGTCGACCGATAAAATTTTAGTCGACTAAATTTTTTTTTTTTAAATTTCAACTGAAGAGACCCGATACCCCTTGGATTTTTTTTTACACCCGATTTTTTTTAACACCCGATTTTTTTAAAAAAAGGGCATCGTTTCATTTTTTCTCGCACCTTTTCGTTTTTCTTACGAAACCCTTTGAAAAATGAAACCCTCTCTAATCAGATAGATCACGACAAATTGCAGAGAACTTTCGATGGATCCATTTTTTTCTGTTTGATTTCACGGTTGTTCAGTAATGAGGACGCTAGATTCACACTTTCACGGTGAAATAGCAGAGGATTTCACTGTGAATCCAAGGATCTTCTGTTAATTTTGAAATGAATCCGGCTAAAACACTTTTGCTTTTCACGGCCGATTAAATTTGCTTCCATAGTGATTAAAAGAGGTAGATGCTGAAGTAGTTTCAGCAGATCTGAAACGGATTCTGGTAGCTTGCTATAGAGGATTTCACTGTGACTTTGAAATGAAATTGACTGAAAAATAAATTCCTAAATTCTAGAATAACGAAATCAAATCAAATTCTAAAACTGAAAAGGAACATCAGATTTCATATCAAAGTAAACTGGAAACAAATCTCACAGCTACCTGTACGCACACTCAATACTGAAGAAAAAGCTTAAAAGCAAACAAACAAACAACAAACAACAAACAAAAACAAAAGGAAATAGAAATAATGCACAGAATGAATCTATGAATGAAAAGAAAATATGTTGAAAATTCAGATGCTAATGCTAATGCTACCTACGATGAATTCAAAATGTAACATGGAATTGGAATCACACATGCTATCTACTAATTTTAACAAATCAAATTAACTAAACAGAAGAAGAAGAAGAGGATAAGAAGAAGAAGAGAAAAGGATTTCTCACTCTTGATTTGGTTGAGAAGAGAGGTTGGAATCCTCTCTCTTGCTTCAGCCGTTGTCAGAATTCTCCACCGGAAAGAGGATGAGAAAAAGAGGGGAAAATAGGGAGAAGGAGAAGAAAAGGCAAGAAGAGGTGGGGAGGAAGGGGAAGAATAGAAGGCTTGTGCAAGAAAGAGAAGACAAGCTTATTTTCCTCCTACGTAGCCTATTTATAAATTTAATGTTTTGTCCCTAAGTCCATCTTATTTCTAAAATCCCATTTCAAAACTTCGCTTCAAAAAGTATTTGCAAAACAACTCAAAATGACTATGTTTTAGAAATTATAAAACTAAGTCTATTTTAACTCTATTTTCAAAAACTAAACTACTACAATTATGTCAAAAACTAAAATATGCATTAAAATGTAAAATAAAGCTCTTTTTCATGCATTTTCTATTTTTAAATCATTTTCTCTTATTTACTCAAAACTAGCATAAAATTGGGTTTTTAAATCATTTTCTCATGAAATCATGCATATTTTTATCTGAAATATCCCTAAAATATATGCACAAAGTCAACAGGGAAATAACAATCCTCCACCTTGACTAAAACATCTTCAAGTATCCCTCTCGAAACCTTGATCGATCTATCTGCAAGCTGAAGAGTCATAAGTGTAGGTTTCATCTCTTTCAATCCAAATTGGTCATAGAAGAAACCAGGCAAGATGTTAACATTTGCCCCAAGGTCGAGCAATGCATGTCCAACAGTGATGTTTCTTATGACACATGAGATGATAGGAGTACTTGGGTCCTTGAGCTTAGGTGGGGTTTGGTGTTGCAATACTGCGCTCACTTGCCTAGTCAAATAGATCTTTTTCTGTGCATGGGACCTTAACTTCCTTTTCTGCGTACAAAGCTCTTTGAGGAACTTTGCATATGCAGGGACTTGCTGGATGACATCTAGTAAGGGGAGGTTTATCTGAACGTGCTTGAATATCTCAAGCATCTCTTTCATGTTCACTCTGAACTTACCTAGTGCTCTCGGTCTCTCTAACGCCTTAGGAAAGGGAGCTTTGAGAATGTAGGATGGTGAAGGCTCAGATGGAAGAACCCTCTCGATTTTCTGAGGTAAAATATTAGAACAAGTTGCTTCTCACTTATCTTCTCTCTTTCTTCTGCAGCCTCCCTCGCTTGGTACTGCTTCCTACTACTAAGGGTTACTACTTGAGCCTGCTCTTGATGTACATTTGTCATATGCAGGCTATGAATTGGCTCTTTACCCCTAGGGTTAACTATAGGTTGGCTAGGTAGTGTCCCCTCACTTCGCCTGCTAAGCGCCTCGACGAGCTGCCCCATTTGGGTCTCTAATTTTGCAATAGACTGGGTATGTGAGCTCAAATTCGCCTTAATATCAGAAAAGGCTTGTAGCATATTATCCTCGAAGGACTGACTAGGCGAAGGCTCATGAGTAGGGGTGGCAAAACCTGACACGACCCACCAACCTGCCTCTTAGGCGGGTTCGAGTTGGGCTTAAGCCAACCCATTTAATAAACGGGTCGACTTGCCTAACCCGTTTATTAAACGGGTCGGGTTCGGGTTGGGGGTATGCCAACCCGACTGACCCATTTAATAAACGGGTTAGGCGGTCGGGTCAACCCGCCAACCTGTCAACCCGTTTGCCAACCCGCCAACCTGTCAACCCGCCAACCCGTCGACCCGCCAACCCGACCCTCCAACCTGACCCACGAACCTGAGAACCCGTTTATTAAACGGGTCGGGTTCGTGTTTGCCACAACCGACCTGTTTAATAAACGGGCCGGGTTCGGGTTGAGGTATGCTGACCCACCAACCCGTCGGGTTGACCCGCCAACCCGACATGATTGCCACCCCTACTCATGAGACTGGGGTTGAGTATAAACAGGCTGGGCTGGGGATAACTTGACCTTTGAAATCCAGGCGCATAACCACCTTGCCTAGGTTGACTCTAGCAAGGATTAGGGGGTTGGGTCTGTGGGTTGCGCCATGAGAAATTGGGATGGTTTCACCATCTTGGGTTATAAGTGTTGGCAAATGGATTGGGTGCGGGCCTAACAAAGTTTTGAGCCATCTGAGCTTGCACTTGGACAAACTCAGGGTTTTGTGGCACAACTGGACACTCGAGGACATGGTGTGCAGGACTCTCACACAATGCGCACACCTGCATAGCAGGAGAGGTACCCAACAAAAACTGATCTAATTTCTGGGACAGTTGGTCTACCTTGTTGCTCAACTCAAGGTTCATCCCTATCTCGAAAATACTTGCCTTCTTAGTGCTATTCTGTGCAGGTGCAGCCCTATCGAACCGTGAAGTTGTCGTATGGTGCATCGAATTCTCGCTCAATGTCTCAAAAAGCGACAACATTTCATCCTCACTTTTTAGCATAAAAGTGCCCCCACATGACGAATCCACTATTTGCCTGTCCTTTTCGGTCAGGCCATCATAAAAATACTGCACAAGTTGCCAGCGAGGCACCTGGTGGTTGAGACACTTGCGGAGAAGATCTTTCATCCTCTTCCGAGTCTCGTAGAATTGTTCTCCCTCAATCTGCGAGAAACTGATTATGGCTTTACGAAACAGATTCGTCTTACCAATTAGAAAGTACTTTTTAAGGAACTCGCGTTGCATTCCTTCTCAAGTGGCAATCTGAACCGTATCAAGAGCCTTTAGTCAATGCTTAGCTTTATCTTTGAGAGAGAACAAAAACAATGTCAACCTCAATGCGTCATCTCCAAAGTTGTTGATCCGCACTGTCGAGCAGATCTCCAAAAAATCATCAAGATGACTGTATGGGTCTTCGTTGCTAAGGCCATAAAAGGATGGTAGCATTTGAATGATACTAACCTTTATTTCAAATTGATTGGCTCCTACATCAGGTCTCATGATGCAGGAAGTGGGAGTGTATACGTTGGGCATGAAGTACTCCCTAAGGGTACAGAACAACGACCGATTTTTGGCCATGGTGAAAGGATGAGGGGCTCTCCTAACAAGAAACTTGGGACTCAATTAGCTCGGGTCGAGTGATCGTTGCCCGTGCGTACACCTTGAAGTAGACCGGTGTAGCACATGTCCCAACTTTGGGTTTTTCTACCTAACTAACGCGCTAGCGGCCAAATCATGCAAACCACAAAGCGAGTAAACTAAAAAAATGAGAACTAAACAAACACCATGCAGTTGCACACAACAAAGATTATGCAAAGAAAATAAAATCTATGTGTACGGTATCAATTGTATACAGTCACCTCTAAGGGGACCCTAGTGGGTGGGTTGTGCAGGAAAAGTAAGGGCATCTCTACAATATGCACACATGTGGCTCTAAACCTAAATGCAAAACAAACACTAGGCAATAAAGTGAATACTCGTATTTCGCCATTCCCCGACAATGACACCAAAAAATTGATGTCTATTTTGAAATCTGTTGTAGTTTTGAAAAGATTTTTAAATGAAAAGTATGTGAAAACCAGACATCAAATAATAAAAACCGGTTCTCACTAGTGGATGAGACCGGGTCGAACTTAGGAAACGAGAATACTTTGTATTCAAACAAACAATTAAACTACTTCTTTATTGCCGAAATGGAAAATAGTTTGAAACAGGAAATCTAATTAACTACTTATTACAACAAATGAATACCCTACGCAGAGGGCGTAAAAGACATTATTTACAAACCCAGAATTAAATTCCTAATTCTAAAAATAAAAGCAAAAATCATCTACTCTTGTGCTTCTATGTCACTCGATCACTTTCGCTCCACTTCTATGCTATCCTGCACAAATCAAAAGAACACGAGCAACACAAGAGAGAGATATGGAAACTATACTAAACAAAATATACTAACGAAATGCTAAACAATGAAAGACAATGTGAACGAAATCTAAATGAAAAATTTGAATGAAAATAATTGCTAAAATGCTAAATGACCATTAATAAACTACTAAACAGGTGATGCTAATAGATGCAACTAATTCCTAACTACTAATGTGAGTGATTTCAACTAAATATTACTAAACACACTACTAACTATTTTAAACCTAATAGCGAATCATTAAGTAAACCTAAACACTACATCTAACAGTTTATTTAACTAATATCTAACAATTACTTAACTACCAACTAAGCTAACAATTACACATTACTTAACTACTTCAAATAAAATTTTTCTACTAATCACTAATGATTTGATAAACTAACAACAAACTACTCATTTAACTAATAGCTAACTAATTATTCAATTAACTAACAATAAAAGTTGCAGTGTGAACCAGCAGTTAAAAACAATAGAAATTTCAATGAAACTCAGTTTTAAAATCAATACAACCGTGAAAATCAGTTTTAAAATCAATAGACTATGAAAACCAAATCTTTTTTTACAACACATTATCATGAAAATGACTTTTCATATTTGAATCACATTGCCTGATCTCACACAGGTAAGATCGGCTCTCACAATGGCTCAGGAAGAGGAGCTGCCAGAGATATGGGTAACCGCCGGTGAACTGGAGCTCCAGCACCGGTGAAATGGATATAATTCAATGGTTCTGTCGGAAAGGCAATTTCACGATAGCAAATGTAACTCCCGGCAATCAGAGATAAAGATCCCAACAATTAGAGATCTGCACGGCAGATCAAGGGAATTTTCTGGCAAGAAAGAGTGATTTCAGTAGAGGCTGAGTTTTGACCGGTGATTTGGAGGAGATCTGTTGGTTCTTGATCAGATGATCAAGATTCCAATAATCAGATAGATCACGACAAATTGCAGAGAACTTTCGATGGATCCATTTTTTTCTGTTTGATTTCACGGTTGTTCAGTAATGAGGAAGCTAGATTCACACTTTCACAGTGAAATAGCAGAGGATTTCACCGTGAATCCAAGGATCTTCTGTTAATTTTGAAATGAATCCGGATAAAGCACTTTTGCTTTTCACGGCCAATTAAATTTGCTTCCATAGTGATTAAAAGAGGTAGATGCTGAAGTAGTTTTAGCAGATCTGAAACGGATTCCGGTAGCTTGCTATAGAGGATTTCACTGTGACTTTGAAATGAAATTGACTGAAAAATAAATTCCTAAATTCTAGAATAACAAAATCAAATCAAATTCTAAAACTGGAAAGGAACATCAGATTTCAGATCAAAGTAAACTGAAAACAAATCTCATGGCTACCTGTACGCACACTCAATACTGAAGAAAAAGCTTAAAAACAAACAAACAAAAGGAAATAGAAATAATGCACAGAATGAATCTATGAATGAAAAGAAAATATGCTGAAAATTCATATGTTAATGCTAATGCTACCTACGATGAATTCAAAATGTAACATGGAATTGGAATCACACATGCTATCTACTAATTTCAGCAAATCAAATTAACTAAACAGAAAAAGAAGAAGAAGAAGAAGACAAAGAGGATAAGAAGAAGAAGAGAAAAGGATTTCTCACTCTTGATTTGGTTAAGAAGAGAGGTTGGAATCCTCTCTCTTGCTTCAGCCGTTGTCAGAATTCTCCATTGGAAAGATGATGAAAAAAAGAGGGGAAAACAGGGAGAAGGAGAAGAAAAGGCAAGAAGAGGTGGAGAGGAAGGGGAAGAAGATAAGGCTTGAGCAAGAAAGAGAAGGCAAGCTTCTTTTCCTCCTACGTAGCCTATTTATAAATTTGAAGTTTTGTCCATAAGTCCATCTTATTTCTAAAATCCCATTTTAAAACCTCTCTTCAAAAAGTATTTGCAAAACAACTCAAAATGACTATGTTTTAGAAATTATAAAACTAAGTCTATTTTAACTCTATTTTCAAAAACTAAACTACTACAATTATGTCAAAAACTAAAATATGCATTAAAATGTAAAATAAAGCTCTTTTTCATGCATTTTCTATTTTTAAATCATTTTCTCTTATTTACTCAAAACTAGCATAAAATTGGGTTTTTAAATCATTTTCTCATGAAATCATGCATATTTTTATCTGAAATATCCCTAAAATATATGCATGATCAGTTAGCATTATGAATTAGTAGTGATTTAAAATGGTTAGTAGTGTTTGATGTTGTTTAGTAGTGATTCAAGATAGTTAGTATTGTTACTTAGGTGTTTAATAGTATTATTTTGAAATCATTTACATTAGTAATTAGTAGTTAGTTTGCATATATTAGTATTATATGTTTAGCATCATTTCTCTTTCGCATCATCTTTTCATGCTTTGATTTTAGCACATAATTGGTACATCTTGCATAGTATAGTTTTTGTTATTCTCTTATGTTGCTTGTGTGCTTTTGAATTGTGCAGGAAGGCGCAAAGCAGAAGCAAGCAAGCGAGCAATATTTGTTGTGCACGCATTCGACACGTGACACAGAGGCACAAGCATAGAAGACTTTCATTTTTTTTTAGATTAGGAGTTTTAATTTCCATTTAATTCTGGGGTTGTAATAAAACCATTTTAAACCCTCTGCCTAGGGTAAACATTTGATGTAATAGTTGAGTAGTTTTATTTTCTCATACTTTTTCATTTTGGTAATAAAGCGTAGTTTAGTTGCGTGTTTGAATACAAAGTATCCCCGTTCTCTGAGTTCAACCTGGACTCCATCGGTCGCGCAAATCAGTTTTATTGTTGGTGTCTTGTTTTCATATTGCTTCCAATTAAAAATCTTTTCAAAAATATTTCATAAAACAAAAAGAGACATCAAATATTGGTACCGTTGTCGGGGAACAGTGAAATATGAGTATTCACTTTATTGCCTTGTGTTTTGTTCCCATATTTTAGGTTGCTAGTTTAATTCAGTTCTTTAATTAGGATTATTTAGTTTATTTTTTGTATTTTAGGGTTAGAACCACGTGGTTGCACAACGTAGAAACCCGTTTACTTTTCCTGCACAACCCACCTATTAGGATACCCTTAGAGGTAACTGTGCACGATTGGTACTGTGCTCATAGTTTGCTTTTCGCAAAATTCCTGTTGAGTGCAAGTGTGTGGTGCTTGTTTATTTCTTGCTTTCCAGTATTGCTTCCTATTTACTCACTTTGTGGTTTGCGTGGTTCGGTCGCTTAGTGCGTTAGCTAAGTAATAAAATCCAAAGTTAGGACGCTTGCCGCACCGGTCTATTTCGTTGGTGCACGCAAGGGCGATGATCACTCAACCTCGAGCTAGTCAAGTTTTTTGAGGATCCCGAGTCTCTCGTTAGGGGAGCACCTCATCCCATCACCATAGCTGATGATCAATCTTTGATTCGTCCTCTTAGGGAGTATTTCATGTCAAATCAATATACTCCCGCCTTCTACATCATGAGAATATCATATTTTACATGCATATCATATTATATATGCATTTCCCACGTCATATGCATATTATATTACATTTACATTTCACATCTCATATGTCTGCCAAATTACATATACATTTTACACCCTATATGTATTTCACATCAAATGTGTATATTTTCATCATTAGCATAAGCATTGCACTTAGGTAAATGCATACACATTTCTTCATTTAGCATAAGCATAGCACTTAGGCATATACATATGCATTCTTCATTTAGCATAAGCATAGCACTTAGGCATATGCATATGCATTCTTCATTATTATAAGCATGGCAATTTGCATATTCATAACCATATGCATTATTAGTTTTAACATGGCATTTTTCATTTTCTTCTATATTCTGCATTTTTGCCTTGTACTAACTCATATTTGCAGGAAAGACATGAAATAACCTGATTTCTTTGCCTAGATTAGGGAATTTCCATATTTCATTTTAATTCAAGATTGTAACAATTTTATATTAATGAGAATCTCTATTTTTCAGCTTAGAATAGAATGTATGAGCATATAGATCTCATAATTGCCTGCGACATCTTATTTTATTTTTACTATTATTTCAAAAATTCACGAATGGTGAAACACGAATGACACGTGCATCATTCTAATAAAAGGTAATTAATCTTAAGTAAATTATTCGCATTTATGACCATAGTCAAAATGTGAACAATACTTAAGATTTTTATCTTTTATGGAATAACATTTGACTTTTACTTAGGTCTCTTTTCAAAATCATCATATTTTACTGAAATTTTCTTCCTTTATCAGAATTTGACATGTGAATTAATTTAAAATATATTCATGGTCATAGTTAGGATATATTGAGAGTTAATTTCATTTCAAAATTCTAAAAAGGCACCAAAAATTTATTTTATTCTTTATCAGAATTCGAATATAAATTATATTATAATACATTTGTGACCATAGTCATGAATGTATTATAATTTCAATTTTATTTCAATTCTCCTGAAGAATGAAATATGCTTTTCAATTCCAATTTTCAAATCTTTTTAAAGCATTCATCATTTAGGATAGAATTGCATTTCTTTCCAAATGATTTTCAAATTATCTTTTTCGAATTTCAAGTGATTTTGATATAGATTTTCAAATATATTTCTCACTTTTCTCAAATCATTTTCAACTCATATTTACAAATTCAAATTCATCTTTTATTTTCAAAATTCTATCTTAATTCCAATTTCCAATTCCCATTTCTGAATTTCATATTTCAAATTCCAGATTTCAATCAAATCCTTTATTTCTATTTTTTGCTATTCTGAATCCATTTTTTAAGTCAAAGTTTGAAATTTATTTTGAGATTCCAAATCAAGATTGAGATTCACCTTGAAATTCACTCCAATTTTCCAAAATCAACCACTGATTTCAAATATGAATTCAAGTTTTATCCTTCATTTCCATTTCAAAATCTCCAAGTCCTATCTAAATTTGAGTTTGATTCTCAAACTCAATTCATTTTTGAAATCCAAAATCAAAGTTTTGAGATTGATTCTGAATCTCAAAAATCGGTTTTCTCTAAACTTCTAGGCAAATTTCACGATCAATATAGGATTTCCAAATCCAATTTCATTTTCAGATTGCAAATTCGATTTCAATTTGAAAATCACTTCAATATTCCAAATTCAAAGTTCAATTCAACTTTGAATTTCCCTTCAGATTTCAAATTTTGTTTCCAAATCCAGTTTACAATTCTATTTCAAAGACTAAATTCAATTTCAAATCCCAAACTCATTTTTCAATTTCAAACCTTTCTTCTTCAATTCAAATTCTAATCTATTTTCAAATCTCTGAGTATTTCAAAACTAAGAATTTCAAGTCTCTTCTTTCAAATCTATTTCAAATGTTAAGTTTAGATTCAAAGTTTAGCTTTTCTAAATCGATTTCAATTTTGTAAATCATTTTCTTCAAAATGTTTTCAAACTTATTTCAGAATCACTTGAAAAAATTTAAAATTTCTGAATTATTCCTCCCAAAAGCATACATCTTTTCTTTTGCATTGCATAAGCATGATTCAATGTGCACTTTTAGACTTAAAATAATTTCTTAGACAATATTTAGGTAAAGCAAAAGGCATTTATTCGATCCTTGGTTCAATTACCCATGGTAAAGGCGCCAGAAACGGTTGAACCTCGTACCGACGAGCGAATCTGGTCTCTCCATTTTTCTCGTAAATTTTAAAAAATGGAGGCGAGTAATTTCAAAATCTTTTCGAATAAAGGTCAAGTGAGACCTTGCAAAAAGTTTCTTCTCCTTTCTTTCTTCTTTCTTTCTTTTATCCCTTTCAAAAAGGAAAAGAGGCAGAAAGGAAAGAGATAAAAAGAAAAAGAGGAAAAAAATTCATGATCACAGAAGTGGCGACCGAGATGGGACTCATCTTCGTCCGGTCGAATTTGTGCCTTTGCTTTGCTTTGATATTATCTAAGTCTTTATTCTACAAATGTCAGCTTCATTTTCATGCAAACCTTAGGAGCCTAGACTCTGTCCCAACTGACATAATGCATATCGGATTTAAGTATGGTTTGGTAGGACCATATTGAGGAGAATTTCTTTATGCTCACTTAGACTCAGGTCTGAAATACTTTTTGGGTGCGATCTTGTCGCGAAACACGTATGGCGTGCCTAGTTGGTACAATTCGTTGAATATGTTTAAAAAATTGCCAAAAGCATGTCAATGGTTGAAATTCACTCTAATTTTCCAAAATTAGCCTCTGATTTCAAATATGAATTCAAGTTTTATCATTCGTTTCCATTTCAAAATCTCCAAGTCCTATCTAAATTTGAGTTTGATTCTCAAACTCAATTCATTTTTGAAATCCAAAATCAAAGTTTTGAGATTGATTCTGAATCTCAAAAATCAGTTTTCTCTAAACTTCAAGGCAAATTTCAAGATCAATACAGGATTTCCAAATCCAATTTCATTTTCAGATTCTAAATTCAATTTCAATTTGAAAATCACTCCAATATTCCAAATTCAAAGTTCAATTCAACTTTGAATTTCCCTTCAGATTTCAAATTTTGTTTCCAACTCCAGTTTACAATTCTATTTCAAAAACCAAATTCAATTTCAAATCCCAAACTCGTTTTTCAATTTCAAATCTTTCTTCTTCAATTCAAATTCTAATCTATTTTCAAATCTCAAAGTATTTCAAAACTCAGAATTTCAAGTCTCTTCTTTTAAATCTATTTCAAATGTTAAGTTTAGATTCAAAGTTTAGCTTTTCCAAATCAATTTCAATTTTGTAAATCATTTTCTTCAAAATGTTTTCAAACATATTTCAGAATCACTTGGGAAAATCCAAAATTTCTGAATTATTCCTCCCAAAAGCAAACATGTTTTCATTTGCATTGCACAAGCATGATTCAATATGCATTTTTAGACTTAAAATAATTTCTTAGACAATATTTAGGCAAAGCAAAAGGCATTTATTCGATCCTTAGTTCAATTACCCCTGGTAAAGGCGCCAGGAATGGTTAAACCTCGTACCGACGAGTGAATTCCGTCTCTCCATTTTTCCTACAAATTTTAAAAAACGAAGGCGAGTAATTTCAAAATCTTTTCAAATAAAGGTCAAGTGAGACCTTGCAAAAAGTTTCTTCTTCTTTCTTTCTTTCTTTCTTCTTTCTTTCTTTTATCCCCTTCAAAAAGGGAAAAGAGGCAGAAAGGAAAGAGAAAGAGATAAAAAGGAAAAGAGGAAAAAAATTGCATGATCACATAAGTGGCGACCGGGATGGGACTCGTCTTTGTCCAATCAAATTTGTGCCTTTGCTTTGCTTTGATGTTATCTAAGTCTTTATTCTACAAATGTCAGCTTTATTTTCATGCAAACTATAGGAACCTAGACTCTGACCCAACTGACATAATGCATATAGGATTTAAGTATGGTTTGGTAGGACCATATTGAAGAGAATTTCTTCATGCTCACTTAGACTTAGGTCTGAAATACTTTTTGGGTGTGATCTTGTCGCGAAACACGTATGGCGTGCCTAGTTGGTACAATTCATTGAATATGTTTAAAAAATTGTCAAAAGCATGTCAATGGAATCAAAACACTTACACAAGCACTTGGTTCATGAATGGTGTAAAGGAGACTAACACTCTTTATGTAACACACATGATTATGTCGTATCACACGTGCACTACTTGACACAACTGTGAGATTTCTATCATATGCATGGTATTCAAACATGGTGATGTTTTTGAATTATGCTTAATGAAGCACCTTACATGGCATAATTACAAATTTTATATTATAAGCATGATGATTCAAGTTTCACAAGTTTTCATGATATGTCTTATGAATTATAGAAAATGATAGCATGCTTATTGAAAAGTTTCACATGCACTATGACACAGCTTATCACAGAACTTAAATATGTTGAGTTAAGCATGCTTATACATCAAGTGTCTTATTCTTAACAATGTCCTTATCATGCAATGAATGTTTAATGGCTTTGTGTGGGTTTATATTTAACACATGATGCCCACTTGACACTTGATTTGTCCCGAATATGCAAAGGGGACATGAGGCACATTGTAGGAGTATGAATGTCTTTTAAGACTGTTGTATGTTGTAAGCTCTGTAGTGAGCTATGTGTGGGCAATACACCCACCTCGTGAGTTGAGCTCACTAGTTTGAATTATGTCATACACCCCTTAAAATGATGATGTTGATGAATATCGCCTTCACCGACGAAGTGCTCCTCTTAGCTTGTTGTGCTAGAGCACGTGAATGTGCGGGCTAGACTTTGTTTGTTGTTCGTGTTGCCCTTCGGAGAACACAAGGCCAGATGGGCCTAAGTACCTCAAAATGAGGGAATATTTACTAACTAAAGCCCTAAAAAGATAAACGGCTCAGTTGCCCATTCACAAAATGGTTCACCTTGGAGATGGTGGATGGTACAACCCTGAGTGACTAATCGATTTTACAACACATTTTAAGGAGCAAAGGCATTCTTTGGCCTTCAGTCACTCAGAGTTAGGGAGGTCGAGGTGACTTATTGAGGTGTCTCAGCTACTGCAGTAGTGTGGATTGCAATCCATCGCCTATGCAAGGTTTTCTCTCAGCCACGGGCCGCTCGCATGAGGTTTTACTCGGTCTGTAAGTACCTCAGTTATCATATAACATAGAATAATAAACGTCAGTGGTATTTTTAATAGAATGTGAGGTTCCTTCGCGTACCCAAAGGAGTAATCAAGACAAAATAGTTAAAATAACTTGCTAACTACTGACTTATGAGTTGATGTCGATGCTACAGATTATTATTTTAGTGGTTTAATTTTTCTTACTTGCTTAATTGTTTAATTTCACTGTCAGAAGTATGTTAATTATTAAATTTGGTACTCATTGCTCAACTTATATCCTACTTAATGTTTTTTACTTAGATACACTTATCTATTATTGCAAATGTTTCTAATTGTTCTATCATGTTAGATCTACTTGTGCTATTGTTTTGTTCAACCATGTTAATTATTGCATATTGATCATGCATATATTTCACATTTTATTAATCAGCATTTATGCATGATCCATGTTAAAATTGCCTTAAAACCCCATTTTTACCATTAGTTTTGAGAAACTGCATTGAATTGAATTATATCAGAAAATCATATTCTTCAAAGTTTTCCCTGCATATATTTTTTTTAGTGTTTCTATTATAGTTAGAATTTCTTAATTGTAGTTTAGTTTGCTTAGGTTTTTATTAGCTAATTTGTAATTTTTAATTAGTTTAGGAAGTTTGCTTTTTAGACAATAAAACATGTTTTACTAAAGTGGGTATTTTGAAAATTATTGAAAACTGTTGGACTTATTTTGAAAAACTTGTTTTACCCTAATATAATATTATAAATAGTATACTACAACAGAAAAAAAGGGCGTGTCTCCACTTTCAAGCTCACGTCTCTCTCTCTCTCTCTCTCTCTCTCTCTCTCTCTCTCTCTCTCTCTCTCTCTCTCTCTCTCTCTCTCTCTCTCTCTCTCTCTCTCTCTCTCTCTCTCTCTCCACCAGCCTAGCCTCTTCTATTTTTCCAGCACAACAAGGCAGCATGTTGATTTCATGGGGAGAGATCATTCTCTTTGCAACCACTCCAGCCAGGCCGCTCGGTAATCCTTTCTTATGCTCCCCTTTCTTTTTACGTATCTCATATCAGTTCATTATTGTCTTTGCTGAATAGAAGAGAAGAAAAACGGAAAAAAAAAGATATACCATAGGATCTACGTTTTGTTGATTCATAGGTTCTACATTTTTTTTTAGATTCAGCGTTGTGGTTAAGCATTGTGTTTATTTTTTTTTGTCTATTCAGTCATACATTATTAGTCTATGTGTTTTGGTATTTAGTTTCAACATGTTTAATGTTTTTGGTGCTTCCTTGTTTCATTGGTCACGTCTTTTGTAGTTAGTTAACTTCTTGCTTTCTTATCTTTCCGTTGCATTAGTTTCAGTCATGTCAAATGTGTGTCAACATGTTTTGTTTTCAGTTTCAGCATGATTAAGGTTATTAGGGTATTCTATTGAGTCTGTGGTTTTAGCAAAGTTAGATCAGTTCTTCATAGTGTTAATCAATTTTTATTTCAGTCCATTAGATTAAGTTTTAGCAGTGGTTTCCTTTATGCCTAATCAGTTTTTTTTTTCATGCTAAGTTAGATCTATTTTAGAATAATTAGTTTCATGTCTGTCAGTCTGGTTGCACTTTAGATTATATAGATAATTGTTTTCATTATTAGTCGTTCTTTTTGTGTTTCTTGATTCAGTGATTAAGTTGCTTAGCTTAGATAATAGGTTAAATTAGATTAAATGTATTTGAAATAGGCTATCAGTTCAGTATTTGTTTAAGTTATAAAAAAGAAAAAAAACAAATAAAACCATGTTATGTTAGTTGATAAAGGTTAGCCGATTCCCTGTTTTATGTGTTTACGTGCATTGATAACCCATTAGGAGTGCATTAGTATGTCTGTAGTTATTTTCAGCATATGGTAGGTAATTAGTTTCTTGATTGAGTAATTAGGTTGTTGGTTATTTTATTTGTCCTGATAGTTTGGTATTCATTAGTTCATAGTTAGTTTTGTTTCTTTTAGTTAATTCAGATGTTGTTTTTTGCCGATTTATTTTTGTCATTACCTAATCAATTTTTGTTTAGTTTTCCTCGTACTGCTGTGTGTTTTTGTGAACACCCCAAATTTTTCAAAATCTTTTAAATATTCCCTTCTTGCCCCTAAATTCATATTTTGAGCAAAATGAGTCATTTCAAATCTAAATTCCAGTCCATTTCTCAAGTCTTATTGAAATCCAATTCATTTCATATGTTTAAATTGATTTTGGATCTGGATCCATTGTCCAGATCCAAATCTAAGCCTCCTTGTTCAAATTTTAAATTAAAAATACAGAAAATACCAAAAATAGTTTTAAATAGCTCGGACAGTCCATTCGACATCTGTTTGGATCCATCATGTTGTATTTCTCGATTCGAGTCCCAAAACTCGAACATTTTCTCAAAACCTGGATTCAAACCCATTCTTCTGAAGAAATTTCCCCGAAATGGTCTAAAATTCTCAGAAAAATACATTTGTAAATATTTCTCAGAAAAATACAAAAAAAATAGTGTTTAATCTTAGTTTTCGTGTAAAAACTTAGATTTTTGTTCCAAAAATACAAAAAAATGGGAAAATCATGCAAAAAACCAAAAAAAATAGGAAAAACTACAAGAAAAATAAGTGGTTTTTGAAGATTTTGCCGAAAAACTCACCTTGAACCATTTTACAAAAACCTTTAGAAAAGGAGACCCCTCTTGGGAATTTGAAAAAATTGCAACGACCCTCCTCCCGCGCATCCTCCATCACCATCTTCCTCGTTGGATGGCCCTCCATCTTCAACCACATTTTTCTCTCGAATCCTCTGCTTCTCCTTTAAAAAGAGAGCACGCAGGAGGATTAGGGATCCATCTTCGACCCCTCCATCCTCTTCTTCTTGATCCGTCTCTTGCCTCTCCACTCCCATCCATTTTCCATCTCTTAACTCCTTCAATCCGTTTCCCCTCTTCTTCCTTCCATCGCCATTCACTATTGAGCTCCCATTCCTTTTCGTTGTCCTTCCCTTTAGAACTCCTCTTTCGGTGGATCAAAGGATCTTCAGTGCCCAGCAAAGGTCGTCTAAGGTAAATAATTCATTCCTCTTTTGTTTTCTGTATAAACTTGCCTCACGATATAATCCTATGTTATCACTCCCCTTTCTCCTTTCTTAAGCACCCATGGCAAGGGTGATCTGCTTATAGCTGAACACCCTGCCTCAATGCAATATTAACAAGAATAGCATTATTCTGACATTTTCTTAATTTTCTTGTAAATTTCTCGTCTATCATCTTATTTTTATTTTTTTATTTTTTTATTTCTTTATATTTCCTCATCTTCTGTATGTGTTGTTCCCTGTGTTGTTTTGCATTTTGAGGTTTCATTTTGACATTTCATTCCTTTGTTTTCTTTCGTTGCAATTTTTTTTTTTTATCATACATAATGAATCTCTATTTTTCCTTATTACTTATCCCTTATGACTTTGATTTTCATTTCATCAGCATCGAATGATATCAGGAAAGTCCCACCCCATGTTTAGTATAATATAAATTGTATATTTACGCTTAACCAGATTTGATTCGCATTTCGATCCCTGACCTTTCGCATTCATTTACTTAGATGGTTTGTTATATTTCAATTCCTGGTTTTATCGTGAATTTCCTACTTTGAATTATGTCCAAATTTATCTCATTGTTCATTTCACCCATCGTATGATGTTCATCCCTCTCGTTGTATTTTTTTTACTGCATTTAGAGTTCTTCTTAGCCTGATTTTCTGTTTAGTCTCCAATATGTGGCCTTACATATGTCATCTGGTCCACTAATGGTCGTTCTATCCAACCCCATCATAGTCGCTCCTATACTGTGCATCATTTGCTTCACTTTCTCCTTCCACCTACGGCTCGCCGATTGTCCCTAGCTCCATTGATCACGCTGAGGATTGGAGATTTACCTCATTAGTGTTAATAATCCATTCGTAATGAAGGCCTGGTACTCAGAGGTACCCCCACAGCGAGCATGTTTGCACTCTCTCATAATCTGCAGATGAAGATCGCCAATATTGAAGAAGGGAGTGCCTTCACCATCAGCAAATTAATCAAGAACTATGTTAAACCAAGACTATTTGGAGATCACACTGATAAGATAGTTGAACCTCACGAAAGATGAAATCCTGTGGAGAGTTGTTTGAAAGCGGTTTAGAATTTTACCTTGTTGAAATTGTCATACCAGACCCAAAATTTTCCAGCATCCGTAATCCCTGCAACCCACATTACTCTTTCATTACCCTCCATATTACATTTCCAGCAGTGATTGGGTAGGATCAGCTGTAATCTCCACCATGAGTTTCTCAAATCATAACAGAGACATCTCAGAAGAAGCAGATAGGGCCACGAGAGCCTCACTTAACCATTATATATTATTGATTATCCAGGCTTTAGAATTTTTTTTTTCTTTCTACAGGACAACAGGGGTTATCTGCATCAGGTTCAAAAAATTTTTTTTTTCTTTTTAATCGATGTTTCTTGTAATTTGAATCTCGTTTCCCTTTTATTTTTCCTCAGGTCTGGTTACATTGTTCTGTATATCCCAAATCCTTAACACCTTCAAGGTGTTGTCTTACAGTCTTACTAACACATAGTCTTTTTTTTTTGTTATTATTATTACTCCCGTCTTTGATCCTTTGTTATTAATGCTCCTTTTTCCTTCACATTGGATATTTTATTCTTGATTTGCTTTGCTCATAATGTTGTATTAATTTATTCTGCACCGACACGCATCGCTGCCATGAAGTTCAGGGAAAGGTTTGTATTATCAGAGGTAATATGTCTCGCTCATCTGGTTTATGCTAATGCATTTGTTTGGATATGTTTAACTTCGTCATTATATTTCAGAAAGACACTTATAGTTCTTTTTGTTACTTCTTCTTTTCTTTCTCTGTATTCCTGTTTAGAATGTCTGCATTGAGAAAATCCTTACTCAAACTGAAAGTATGGGATTCTAACACTAACTGCATAGTGATGAAATTATTTCCTTCATAGGCAAAACTGATTCTCTCCCTGTTTCACAGGATAGCCGGTTAAATCATGGATTTTCGTGTTATAGTCTGCTAAGTCATTCTCGTAGTTTGAATGGAGATTTATATTTGATATTTTAGCAGTCTGGGTCAATTAATCTCATTCCATCTTTTTAGTGGTTTACATTGTATAATAAACACCATATACCTTTTTGATTTGGAAAATTCTGTGTTTTCCCTGTATTGTTTTACTTCATCCCACCATGTTTCGTCTAGTATATGCTTTTCCTAACATATTTCAGTCACTCAGTCATGATGGTCTAAAGAGGATTTGAGGGAGGCTATTGGGACAGCACCATGAGGCATAAGCTCCATTACCAGCGTAACGGTCACCTGCTGTGGCTCATCCCATCCATATATCTGTTGTAGCTTATCTACTAATGCATAGATTCTACCCACTCTCTCTCTTATACAGGATCTTTATACACCTTGGATATACATTTGGGTATTGAACTGATAGTAGAGCCACGGATAGTAAGTCTTTACCATCCATTTTGGCAGCACAACAGATATTCGGATATGTTCCACAAACTCCTTTGGAAATTGGCGTTGGATTTTTATGGTTGATGATGCTGAGATTGTTGTTGAAGATGGTTCCACATACAGTGCGGACTGCGTTATTTTATCTGTTAGCATAGGTGTCCTCCAAAGCGAAATTACTGAGTTCAAGCCTGAGTTATCTGAGAACAAGAGGATGTCCTTCTGTTTCATTGTTAGACATGCCACATGTTAGCATTCCATTCTACATCTATATATTTTCCCATTCATCTGCTATAATAACAGCTATATATTTCCTGAATATTTTGCCTATGTAACCCTCCAGTTCCGTGTTGTTTCCTTGCACAACTTCCATCCCATCTACCACACAGGTCTCTAAAATCAACAGGTGCCCCGCATGTTGCAACAATGCCCAGTATAGTTTCACCTCTTCGATAGCAATACCTATAGACTATTTGATGTACCCTTTCCTCTATAGCAGTGTGTTATGATTTTCACAGCTGATCTTTCTTCAGCCATTCACTCCTCTTACCTGCTAACATATCCAACTCCAACATCTTAACTCTCCCATTACCTTTTGCTTGCTTTACATCCCACCTTTTGGCAGCCATGCTGCTATTCACCTATACAGCCGTTGTTGTATTTCTGCACTTCCCCTGCACACAGTTCATCACTCCATCTATGCAGCACTTTGCCACTGCATTCCACTTCCCATCTGAGTGCTTCATACTCACTATCTCAGCCATTTGTTACACAATAATGCTTCCGCTTGTCTCTCCACTATCGTGCATATACACACCCTCACATCTATTGGCTACCACCTTGCTTCATTATTTGGCCTATACACTTCCTTAGTTGATGTATGATTATAGGATTGCATATGTATATATTTCCTTCAGCAGCGTACTGGTATATCCTATCACTTGCATTATAATAGTGTTCCTTCTTTGAGATAGTATATGACACCTTAGAGTTCATCTTTCTAGAATTTGGTATATGCATCTAACAGCAACCCTCATCCACCTACATTGAGTGCATGTCACATGTATATATATATATATATATATATAGGTATATATATATATATAGGTATATATATATGAATGTATACACATATATGTGTATATATATACATATATATGTATATACTCGTACATATATGCATATATAAGCGTATAGGTATATAAAGTCATCTCTCCATCTTTTTCACTATTTATATCTTGACATCCTGACTTTTGCCATTGATATCCATACGATATGTACAAACTTCGTCTATGATCATACTAATCGAGTGTTTTGCAGGGAATATGTGCAAAATCTCACTACATGGAGCTTTGGATTCAACTTTATGTGTTAGATCTTAAATGAGAATTTACATTTCCGGTCTTAGATAGGACGAATGCGC
Source organism: Nuphar pumila (assembly GCF_984573655.1). Classification (NCBI taxonomy): domain Eukaryota; kingdom Viridiplantae; phylum Streptophyta; class Magnoliopsida; order Nymphaeales; family Nymphaeaceae; genus Nuphar; species Nuphar pumila. The sequence goes on from NC_143264.1 coordinate 25,766,012, forward strand.
GTGCACCATTTCGTAAGAGGTAAATTAATCCTAAGTTGATGATTTACACCAACGGCCATAGTCGGGATGTAAACAAGACTTAGGGTTTTTATCTTTTACGAAATAACACTGGATCTGTACTGGATCCGTTTTCAAAATTCATCATATTTTCCTTAAATATTTTCTTCTTTTATCAGAATTTAACTTAAAATTAATTCAAAATATATACCAATGGCCATAGTCAGGGTATATTGAGAGTTAATTTCATTTTAAATCCTATAAAAGCACCAAATGTGTTTCATTCTTCACCTGAATTTAAATATAGATTATTATATAATACATTCAATGACCATAGTCAAGGATGTATTATATCTTTAATCTTATTTTAATTCATTTAAAGAATAGAATAGCTTTTCAAAATCCAATTTCAAAAATTTAAAATCATTCATCATTTAGGATAAAGTTGCATCATATTTTTAAAATTTCTTTTTCATAAATACAAGTAATTCTTTCCTTCATTTCTCAGATCAAATCCTATTTATAAATTCAAATTCAATTCTATTTCTCAAAAGGATTCAAGAATTCAATTTCAAAGTCCCATTTGACTTTGAAACTTCAGAATCATCTTGTATTTCAAATTCCACACTCTATCTTAAATTCAAAATCCAATTTAACTTTGAGATTCATTTGTATATCCAAGATTCAATTTCTAAAATTCATTTTCCAAGTTCAAATTAAACTTGGAAGTTCTTGATTCATCTTCTGAATTTAACTCCAAATCCATTTTAGGATCCAGGATTCAACACTCATATTGGATCTCAGAACACAGATCCAAAACTATGTTAGGATCCAGAATCCAACTTCACCTTGGATCTCAAATTACAAATCCAAAAATCCATCCTAGGATCCGGAATCCAATTCTACTTTGGATCTTAAACTTCAGATCCAAATCCATTCTAGGATCCAGAACCCAATTCTATATTTGGATCTCAGACTTCAGATCCAAATCCATCTTAGGATCCAGAACCCAATTTTATATCGGATCTCAGATCTCAGATCTTAAAATCCATTTTTTGATCCAATTTCATCTAGATTTCGAATCCAATTCCCTTTTCAAATCTCATCTGAATTCCATAAATCCACATCTATTTTAGATCCAGTTTAAAGATCCAATTCCATTTCATCTCCAGATTCCAAATCTAAATCTACTTACAGATCATATCTGGATTTCTTAAATTCATTTCTACACCATTTAGATTTCTCAGATCCATTCTAAATTTAAGATTTCCAATTTCAAAATCTAAATTCAATTCCATCTCAAGTATTCATTTCCTTTCTTAAAATCAAGTTCAAATTCAAAGTTCATTTCCAACTTTGAAATTTCATTTCCTTTCGTTTCAAAACTTGAAATCATTCCTTCTCAAATCAAGATCTATCCTTCCAATCCTGATTTATTTCAAAGACTTAGAACTTTTCTGATCTATCTCAAGTTCTAAAGTTAGATTCAATCATTTCTTCACTCCCTTATCAAGTTCATCTCAGAAAACTTGGAAATTTCCAAAACATTCTTTTCAAAAGAGCATACATCCTTGCATTGCACAAGTATGATTCTTTGTGCATTTAGAGTTAGGATAAATTCTTAGATTATATTTAGGCAAAGCAAAAATGCATAGATTCGATCCTTGGTTCGATTATCCGTGGTAAAGGCGCCAGGAACGGTCGAACCTCGTACTGACGAGCGAATCCCGTCTCTCCATTTTTCCCGCAATATTTTCAAAAACGAAGGCGAGTAATTTTCTAAATATTTTCAAATAAAGGTCAAGTGAAAACTCGCAAAATAGTTCCTCTTCTCTCTCTTTCTTTCTTTCTTTTCTCTTCTCTCTTTCTCTTTTCTTTCTTTTATTCTTCTCCCTTCAAAAAGGAGGAAAATAGAGGTTAGAAAGGGAAAAGAGAAGGAAGAGAGAGAAACCAACAAGAGAATAGGAAAAATTTTGCGATGATCACAGTTTTGTTTTAGTGTTTTTGCAGGAAAGAACTTGGACATGCGAGAGAAGCGATTTTGAGCCCTCAGAAAGGTCTCTCAGGGAGCCCTCAGAAAAGCAAAAGTTCAAGAAAACATACATTACCTCAAAAGGAGACAAGAAGACCTCAGCATTGAAGACTACTTTTCCCTTCTTCTTTTAGACTAGGATTTTATTTATTCAATTCATTGGGTTGTAATTAGGTCTTTTTATTCTTTTATTCATTTAAGCCCTTTGCGTAGGGCAACACTCTTTAGTTATTTGTTTATTTAATTAATTCTTTTTCTTTGCAATAAAGAGTAGCATAGTTGTGTGTGTTGAATACAAGTATCTCCCGTTCTTTGAGATCGACCCAGACTCCACCACTCGTGTGAGCCGGTTTTTATTATTTGGTGTCTGGTTTTCACATAGTTTTCATTAACAAGATTGTTTTAAAAAAAAGGTTTTCATAAAACTCACACCAAATTTTTGGCGCCGTTGTCGGGGAACGACGAAATACTAGTATTCACTTTATTGCCTTGTGTTTGTTCTCGTATTTATAGGTTGTTAGTTTAATTCAGTTCTTTAATTGGGATTGTTTAGTTTGTTTCTTGCATTTAGACTTAGAACCATGTGTGTGCAAACCGCAGAGACGAGCTTACTTTTCTGCACAACCCACCCATTAGGATCCCCTTAGAAGTGACTGTGTACGATTTGTACCATGCACATAAATTTCATTTTCGTAAATTCTCTACTGAGTGCAACTACGTGGTGCATGTTTATTTCTTGTTTTCAGTATTTGTTTCTGCTACTCACTTTGTGGTTTGTGTGGTTTGGCCGCTAGCGCGTTAGTTAGGTAGAAAAAACCAATTTAGGATGGTTGCTGCACCGGTCTACCCTTTGGTGCATGCACAAGCGACATTCGCTTGAACCTGAGCTTGCCGAATTTGTTGAGGATTCTGAATCTTTCTTTAGGAGAGCCCATCAATCCAGCCCCATGGCTAAAGATCAGCAGTTGATCCGTCCTCTTAGGGAGTACTTCATGCCTAACACATACACTCTCGTCTCCTGCATCACAAGACCTAATGTGGGAGCGAACCATTTTGAAATCAAGGCCAGTGTCATCCAGATGTTACCCTCCTTTTATGGCCTTAGCAACGAAGACCCATACTATCATCTCGACGAATTTCTTGAGATCTGTTCTACGGTGCAGATCAATAATTCTGGAGATGACACATTAAGGTTGACGTTATTCCCCTTCTCCCTCAAGGATAAATCCAAGCATTGGCTTAAGGCCCTCGATACAGTTCAAATTATCACTTGGGAACATATGCAAAGGGAGTTCTTAAAGAAATACTTTTCAATTAGTAAGACGAACCAATATCGAAAAGTCATCACCAGCTTTTCACAGATCGAGGGGAAAATGTTTTATGAAACGTGGGAGAGGATGAAAGATCTTCTCCCCAAGTGTCCCCACCACCAGGTGCCCTGTTGGCAACTGGTGTAATATTTTTATGATGGTCTCACTGAGAAGAACCATCAAATGGTTGATGCTGCCTGTGGGGGCACTTTTATGCTCAAAAGTGAAGATGAATCCATGGGCCCTTTTTGAGACCTTGAGCGAGAACTCCATGCACCATGTTTCTGCTTCACGATCTGAGAGGGCCACACCTGTGCAAGATGGCGCGAAGAAGGCTGGTATATTCGAGATAGGGATGCACCTTGAGTTGCAAAACAAGGTCGACCAGCTGTCCCAGAAATTGGATCAGCTGTTGTCGGTCCCTCTCCAGTCCTACAGGTGTGTGTGTTGTGTGCTAGCCCTGCACACCATGTTGCTGACTACCCTATTGCGCCACAGTACTCTAAGTTTGTCCAGGAGCAAGCTCTGATGGCACCGAGTTTCACTAGGCCCACACCCAATCTATATTTCAGTTCATACAACCTGGGCTGGCGGAATCATCCCAATTTTTCGTGAAGAAATCCACAAGCCCAACCTCCCAACCCTCTCCAAAACAAACCCAGGCAAGGCAGTTATGCACCTGAATTTCAGAGAACCAGCTACCTTCAGCTCAACCTACTTATAGTCAGCCCCAGTCCCAGGAGCCTTCGTCCAGTCAGTCCTTTGAGGACAAGATGTTGCAAGCCTTCTCAGATATCAAGGCAAATCTGAGCTCCCATACACATTCTATTGCAAAGCTTGAGACGCAAATGGGACAACTTGCTGAGGCGCTTAGCAGGCGGAGTGAGGGGGCTTTCCCTAGCCAACCGGTGGTGAACTCTAGAGGTAAGGAGATGATGCATAGCCTGCATATGGCAGATGCCCATCAAGAGCAGGCTCAAGCGGTAATCACCCTTAGGAATGAAAAGCAATACCAAGCGAGGGAGGCTGCAGAAGAAAGAGAGAGAATGAATGAGAAGCAGCATGTCCCTACCGTCCCACCTTAGGAAAGCGAAAGGGCTCTACCAACTGAGCCTTCAAAGTCCTATACCCCCAAAGCCCCATTTTCTGAGGCGCTAGAGAGACCGAAGTCATTAGGCAAACATGGAGTGAATATGCATGAGATGCTTGAGATATTCAAGCACGTTCAGATAAACCTCCCATTCCTTGATGCCATTCAGCAAGTCCCTGCATATGCAAAATTCCTAAAGGAGCTTTGTACGCAGAAAAGAAAGTTGAGGTCATAAGTGCTGAAAAAGAAATACTTGACTGAGCAGATGAGTGCGGTGTTGCAGCACCAAACCCCACCAAAGCTTAAGGACCCAGGGACTTTGATTATTTCGTGTGTCATAGGAGACATCACTGTCGAGCATGCATTGCTCGACCTTGAGGCAAGTGTTAATATCTTGTTGAGTTTCTTTTATGACAAATTTGGATTAAAAGAGATGAAGCCAACACCTATGACTCTGCAGCTTGTAGATAGATCAATCAAGGTCCCACGAGGGATTCTGTAAGATGTTCTAGTCAAGGTGGAGGACTTCTACTTCCCTGTTGACTTCATCATTTTAGATATGAAGGGTGTTAATGATATACGACAGACCCCCATCATTCTTAGATGCCCCTTCCTGACCATTGCCAATGTGTACATTAATTGCCACATAGGCATGATGAATGTCTCATTTGGCAACAGGAAGATGAGGCTGAACATTTTTCATGCGGCGATGGGACCTGCCGACAATGAGGCTTCTTTCGAGGTCGACTTCATTCAAAACCTGGTAGAAGCAGATCATACCTAATTATTAAGTGATCCACCTCAGGAGGAGGTTGATGAATCACTCAAAGAAGATTGCCATGGGTCGATAGAGAGTCAGACAAGTGATCTGAGTTGGGCCTGGCACTTCGAGCCGCTTCCTGAATTGGCAGAAAAGTCAGCCCGATCATCCATAGAGAGTCTGCTTGAGCTTGAGTTGAAGTCCTTACCAGCCTCACTCAAGTATGCCTTCCTAAGCAAGGATCAGACTCTCCTCGTCATCATTTCTGCAGACCAGACTGACATCCAGAAGTGTCAGCTTTTACAGGTCTTGCACGAGCATAAAGAGGCGATTGGATGATTGGTGGCAGATCTGAAGGGTATAGATCCCTCCTTTTGCATGCATTGGATTATCATAGATGCGGGGGATAAACCCTCAAGAGAGGTGAAAAGGAGACTAAATCCCCATATGAAGTAGGTGGTAAAGAAGGAGGTAGTCAAATGGTTGGACGCTGGGATCATTTATCCCATCTCCGACAGTCAGTGGGTGAGCCCTACCCAGGTTGTTCCCAAGAAGTCTGGGCTCACCGTAGAAATGAATGAAAAAAGAGAAAGTGTTCCCATGAGAACTACCACGGGATGGCGAGTGTGAATAGACTATAGAAAGTTGAACAACGCAACTAGGAAGGATCACTTTCCTCTACCGTTCATCGACCAGATCCTAGAGAAACTCACGGGCCAACAATATTTTTGTTTCCTGGATGGTTATTCAGGATACAACTAGGTGGTTGTTCATCCCAAGGACCAGAAGAAGACGACGTTCACTTGCCCATATGACACTTTTGCTTATAGGAGAATGTCATTCGGGCTCTGTAATAACCAGACAATATTTCAGCTGTGCATGATAGCGATCTTCTCATATATGATGGATGATGTCCTTGAGATTTTCATGGACGATTTCTCGATCTATGGCTCTTCATTTAACGATTGTCTCTAAAAGTTATCGTGTGTGCTTCAGCGTTGTAGGGAGATAAATCTGGTTCTTTGTTGGGAAAAGAGTCATTTCATTGTGAGACAAGGGATTGTTCTTGGACATATTGTGTCTGAGAAAGGGATCGAGGTCGATAAGGCCAAAGTGGAGACCATTGCTAGATTAGCTTCACCGACCTCTGTGCGGCAGGCGCGATCATTTCTAGGGCATGCAGGTTTTTATAGAAGGTTCATTAAGGATTTTAGCCAGATCTCTCGACCATTGTGCAACTTGCTATCGAAAGATCAGCCATTTGTGTTTGATGATGCCTGTCTAAAGGCATTCTTGGCCCTGAATGAGGCTCTGACTACTGCTCCTATTCTTCGATATTCTGAGTGGTCAATGCCATTTGAGATTATGTGTAACATGTCAGATTACGCAGTTGGAGTGATTCTCAGTTAGAAGATTGAACGATGATCTCATGTGATTTATTACGCTAGTAGGACCCTCTCTGATGCGTAAATGCATTATACCACCACAGAGAAGGAATTACTAGCCGTAGTTTTTGCTCTTGAGAAGTTTCACTCGTATTTGTTAGGATTCAAGGTCATCATTTACTCAGATCATGCAGCATTGCAATATTTGATGAATAAAAAGGATGCCAAACCGTGTCTCATTCGATGGATCCTTCTGTTACAAGAATTTGATCTCGAGATTCGAGATAAGAGTGGATGTGAGAATCTTGTAGCAGATCATTTATCTAGATTGACAGTGGAGACATCCACTGATCAGGGGCAGATTGATGATTCATTTCTAAATAAGCAGCTCTTTCATGTCAAGCATCTGCCTTGGTTCGCGCATATCATCAACTTTTTTGTGATCGGAGAGTACCCTTCGCACTGGAACCGCAATGAGAGAGATCAATTTTTCTCGCAAGTAAAGCACTATTTTTGGGAGGAACCAGAGTTGTTTCGATTATGCCCGGATCAGATGATTCAGAGGTGTGTTCCTGAGGAGGAGTGTGACTTCATTCTATCATTTTGTCATTCCTTGGATTGTGGAGGCCATTTCTCTAGTCGAAAAACCGCCGCAAAGGTCCTCCAATCAGGATTTTGGTGGCCGACACTACATAGAGATGCCCATGATTTTTGTAGGAGGTGCTTGCGCTGTCAGCAGACCGGACGCATTGCCAAGAGTGACATGATACCCCTTCTTCCTATTTTGATTGTTGAGATTTTTTATGTGTGGGCATTGATTTTATGGGTCCTTTCCTGCCATCGTTTGGATTTGTTTACATTTTAGTGGCAGTTGATTATGTTTCAAAATAGGTCGAGGTTGTGGCCACCCGAACCAATGATCATAAGGAGGTGCTTCGATTTATCAAGCACAACATTTTTAGTCGGTTTAGAGTCCCTAAAGCGATCATTAGTGATGGTGGTACACACTTTCGTAATGTGCAAGTAGCTTCCTTACTTAGGAAACATTTTGTGCATCATCGGATTGCTACACCTTACCACCTGTAGACCAGTGGCCAAGTTGAGGTCTCTAATAGGGAGATCAAGCGGATTCTGGAAAAGACAGTCCGACCAGACCGCAAGGACTAGTCTCAGTGCCTTGATGATGCCCTATGGGCTTATAGGACTCCTTTCAAGACCCCAGTTGGTATGTCGCCGTATCGATTGGTTTTTTAGAAACCATGCCATCTCCTTGTTGAGTTAGAGCATAGATCATATTGGGCTATAAAAAAGTTTAATTTTGATATGACCCAAGCTGGAGCAGAGAGAAGATTACAGTTGAGTGAGCTAGAGGAATTGCGTAATGAGGCCTACGAGAGTGCCAAGATTTACAAGGCTCGAACCAATCATTTCCATGATTAGCACATTGTGAGGAAGCAGTTCGAGCCTGGTCAAAAGGTTTGGCTTTATCATTCACGTCTCCATCTTTTTTCAGGGAAGCTAAAGTCCAGATGGGATGGACCGTTCATAGTCCATAGAGTTTTTCCACATGGAGCGATAGATCTTTTGGAACCTCGAACGGGTAGCATTTTCAAAGTCAATGGGCAGTGGCTGAAGTCCTACATTTCTTATATGGTGGTGACACAAGACATTGAAGCTATTGACCTCATGGATGCATAAGGGCACACACAAGTTTGTATGTTGTATTTTTAGTAGGATCTAGTAAATGTTCATAGATGGTTTTTTTTTATTTTGCTTTTTTTTATTATATCTCATGAGTGTATTGTTAGAATAGGTATGCACTCTTGTGTATTCGTAGGACATGCATTCATATGTCATATTAGGTGACTTCTACTCTTTTCTCCCAATTATCTTGTTTTCATATGCAGTCCCTTAATTTCATGCAAGCATAGGGGAGTGCCACTGAGGACAGTGTCATTCAAGCATGGGGGAGGGTGTAATTTACACACCTAAACTTTTCATGTCTTTGTACTTGCATTTTTTATGTCAACTCATTAAAATTAGGCTTTTAGAGAATAAATTTGAACTTATATGACTGCTTTGCAACATCTAACGTTTTTAGAGAATTTTTAAGCCCCACAAAAAACTTTTTCTAACACGAATCTAGAAAACCGTGGTTGTTTATGTGGATTTCAAATAAATGATTATAGATGTATGTTAGAGTTTATTTTGAATCACAAGTATGAATATGCACAGTTTTATTTTTGAAAACTAAGCAAATGAACAACATTGCAAAAGAGCTCAAAAAATTAAAAAAATAGCATACGTTTAGTTGTTTGATATCTTCGTACTCTCTAGTAGCTGGGTTTAGACACAAGTTGAAGTGTTTGAGTTTCATATTGAAAAGGATAACGAAGGAAGTCAATTCTTTGTCTACGTTGATATCTATGGTCTATTTTGTTCGAGCAAGTAGAGCCAGAGGGGTGTTTACACCTGGTGCCCTAAAGCCATCTGGTTTGGGAGCCATCGGTCCGAAAGTCCGTTACATGGAATTTATAGAGAGCCTAATAGATATTGACATTGCACATGACAGAGAAGTAGACTATACGTAAACTATAAAAAATTGATGGTCTAGTGACTCGAGCAATTAAGTCTGAGGGATACTTTGTATCTGGTGCCCTAAGATCGTCTGGACTGGGAGTCACTGACCCAAAGCTCGTTACTTGGGTCACAGAAACTAGAAATTTGGTATAGTGCTCAAAGAAAAATGTGTAAAAAAAATTTATAATCAAGAAAAAGAAAAGAGCGTAAAAGAGAAAAGTTCATTGCTTGGAAGCAAATATTGAGAAAACCTGTGCAGAACACATATGAGTGAGGATAAGTAAATAATAACATGTATGTACTTGAATTTTTTAGAATGAAACATAAATAATTATGCTATTTAGAAATGTGAAAGAAAAGGTTTTATTCTGTGGTGGCAGGTAGAAGACTCTAATCATGTTATGATAATGCAATGACATGAAATATTTGTGAAAACAAACTCCTTAACTGCCTAATGCTTTGTGCTTTAAAATTTTTATGCATACATGACAAAGATGTTTGTGGGTAGCATCACTACAAACCCTCACGAGACCTTACTCATCCACTGGGGTAACCCATGGGTTTAAAGGGCTTGTTGTATATGCTAAATGCAACCGTGATTCCTATGAAAGTGAGTTAGGTTTTTGTTTTGATTAGTTTATCATTTTTGTTTTTGCTTCAGTTTGCTTGAGGACTACCAAACAATAAGCATGGGGGTATTTGATCATGCATATATTTCATATTTTATTAATCAGTATTTATGCATGATCCATGTTAAAATTGCCTTAAAAACCCATTTTTACCATTAGTTTTGAGAAACTGCATTGAATTGAATTTTATCAGAAAATCGTATTATTCAAAGCTTTCCCTGCATATATTTTTTTGTGTTTCTATTATAGTTAGAATTTCTTAATTGTAGTTTAGTTTGCTTAGGTTTTTATTAGCTAATTTGTAATTTTTAATTAGTTTAGAAAGTTTGTTTTTTAGATAATAAAACATGTTTTACTAAAATGGGTCTTTTGGAAATTATTGAAAACTATTGGACTTATTTTGAAAATTTTGTTTTACCCTAATATGATATTATAAATAGTATACTACAGCAAAAAAAAAGGCGTCTCCTTACTTTCAAGCTCACGTCTTTCTCTCTCTCTCTCTCTCTCTCTCTCTCTCTCTCTCTCTCTCTCTCTCTCTCTCTCTCTCTCCACCAACCTCGCCTCTTCTATTTTTCCAGCACAACAAGGCAGCATGTTGATTTCATGGGGAGAGACCATTCTCTTCGCAACCACTTGAGTCGGGCCACTCGGTAATCCCTTCTTCTGCTCCCCTTTCTTTTTACGTATCTCATATCAGTTCATTATTGTCTTTGCTGAATAGAAGAGAAGAAAAATGAAAAAAAAAATTATACCATAGGCTCTGCATTTTGTTGATTCATAGGTTCTGCATTTTTTTTGAGATTCAGCATTGTGGTTAAGTATTGTGTTTAGTTTTTTTTTTGTCTATTCAGTCATATGTTATTAGTCTGTGCGTTTTGGTATTTAGTTTCAGCATGTTTAATGTTTTTGGTGCTTCCTTGTTTCATTGGTCACGTCTTTTGTAGTTAGTTAACTTCTTGCTTTCTTATCTTTCCGTTGCGTTAGTTTCAGTCATGTCAAATGTGTGTCAGCATGTTTTGTTTTCAGTTTCAGCATGATTAAGGTTATTAGGGTATTCTATTGAGTCTGTGGTTTTAGCAAAGTTAGATCAGTCCTATATAGCGTCAATCAATTTTTATTTCAGTCCATTAGATTAAGTTTTAGCAGTGGTTTCCTTTATGCCTAATCAGTTTTTTTTTCATGTTAAGTTAGATCTGTTTTAGAATAATTAGTTTCACGTCGGTCAGTCTGGTTGCACTTTAGATTATATAGATAACTGTTTTCATTATTAGTCGTTCTTTTTGTGTTTCTTGATTTAGTGATTAAGTTGCTTAGCTTAGATAATAGGTTAAATTAGATTAAATGTATCTGAAATAGGCTATTAGTTCAGTATTTGTTGTTGTTGTTGTTGTTGTTGTTAAGTTATAAAAAAAACAAAAAACAAATAAAACCATGTTATGTTAGTTGATAAAGGTTAGCCGATTCCCTGTTTTATGTGTTTACGTGCATTGATAACCCATTAGGAGTGCATTAGTATGTCTGTCATTATTTTCAGCATATGGTAGGTAATTAGTTTCTTGATTGAGTAATTAGGTTGTTGGTTATTTTATTTGTCCTGATAGTTTGGTATTCATTAGTTCATAGTTAGTTTTGTTTCTTTTAGTTAATTCAGATATTGTTTTTTGTCGATTTATTTTTGTCATTAGCTAATCAATTCTTGTTTAGTTTTCCTTGTACTGCTGTGTGTTTTGTTTTAGTGTTTTTGCAGGAAAGCACTTGGACGTGCGAGATAAGTGATTTCGAGCCCTTAGAAAGGTCTCTCAGGGAGCCCTCAGAAAAGCAAAAGTTCAAGAAAACATACATTACCTCAAAAGGAGACAAGAAGACCTCAGCATTGAAGACTACTTTTCCCTTCTTCTTTTAGACTAGGATTTTATTTATTCAATTCATTGGGTTGTAATAAGGTCATTTTATTCTTTTATTCATTTAAGCCCTTTGCGTAGGGCAACACTCTTTAGTTATTCATTTATTTAATTAATTCTTTTTCTTGGCAATAAAGAGTAGCATAGTTGTGTGTGTTGAATACAAGTATCTCTCGTTCCCTGAGATCGACCCGGACTCCACCACTCATGCGAGCCGGTTTTTATTATTTGGTGTCTGGCTTTCACATAGTTTTCATTAACATGATTGTTAAAAAAAAGGTTTTCATAAAACTCACACCATATATCATAATATAAATATTTGTATTTTACATAAATGGATGTTGTGGATACTATCTCACCAACTTGCAAGAGTACTGACCCCGTTTTATGGGAATGCAGGTGATGATTAGTCTAGCTGCGATGCGATGGTTGCACGACGGAAGGCTTGGGACCCACACTTGGACTCGTGGTCTTGGCTTTTGGTTTTTGGGGGATTTTTTCTGACTTTTTGGGAGACTTTGTATTTATGATGTATTCATAGACTCATTTTATAAAGGACTTTTTTATTGTAACTTTTGGTAATTGTTATTATCTGTAACTCATCCAAACTTGCTACCATTGTTTCCTTTTGTTTTTCGTTTCTTATTTAAAACCTTTTAAAAAAAATTAACTCTAAAAATCTAAGGTTTTTCCTTTGTTAGGGTTTGGGGTGTTATAGTTGTTGGTATCAGAGCAATGTTTTAAGTATGGTCTAAGACTTCAGCGTGCATCATCCATCACATTATAAGTTTGCTTAACTTGAAAAAATGTTATTATGTGTTGTTGATTACTGCTTTATTAAGTTCTTCATGCATAATTAGATATATGGTTGTTAGATGTCATCGGATGCGGGACATGAAAGGATTCTTGAAGCCCTGCATGACTTGGTTAGAGGCGTAGAATCCCTAGACCAGACAGTTCATCAGATAGTATGAAGTGCCCAAGTGATTGTGAATCAGACACCTCCTTGTGCCAGATGTCTGATAGAACACATGGGACAAATTTGTCCACGTGAATTGAGTGATTGCGCTTACTATGACCTTAGAGGACATATTGAGATTGAGTGTCAGTGTAAATTAGGAGGCGATGTCTGAAAGGATAATGCTGAGACCATAGGAGATGTAGCTTTCGAGACCGGTCCAGTACCACTAGAAGTTGACCCTGTGAGAGATTTACGCGTTTCACCAAATTCTCCCCAGTACTCGCTAGCATCATACTCTTACTCTATTTCCCCTCAATACATGTCAGCTTCTCCTCTATTTCCAGTGTGGAATAAAGTTCCTAACGTAGGCCCTAGAATAGCTCGGTGCACTCCACCAAATTCCCCTCAGTACACACAAGCATCTTCTCTTCGTCCTAAGCAGAGATAGTGCGAAAATCAGAATGATTACTGAGACCGTTACACCAATCAGAAATGAAGATGATTGCTTGATTTTAAGCATTTTGTGAAAACACTGAGTCAATGTTTCCTTTTTGTTTTCCAACGTAGTTGGATATATTTTGTAACCATGTCTTAGCAAAAGGGTATTTTGAGCTTGTTATGTAATGAAATGCATGAATCCTTTGCTTATGAATAGACTTTGTATTTTTGGGAAGTTGTACTTTTACTTATACAAGCTTTTTCTTGTTCAAGATGGCATGACGAGGTCGATGTGATGACCTGATGGAGTCTCTCAATAACCTGCAGAGGTTGTTGGTCGTCAGGTAGAGACAATGCGTACCGTAGTGCCATATAAGCAGTTCATGGGTATGAACCCTCCGTCATTCGATGGAAAGTCGACTCCTGAAGCAGTAGAAGATTCGGTCTAAGAGATCGAACAGATCTTTCGTGTACTACAAGTTAGCGATGATCGAAAGGTAGACTTTAAAACGTACAAACTCCAAAAAGATGCGGAAAGGTGGTGGGCGACTACCTTAGAAGTCAAGTTTGTGAATGAAGCATTCACGTGGGAGCAGTTTGTTGAGAAACTCTGTTTTGATGTCACATAATATGATACACTGTCTTATTTGATTTCATATAATATGATAATATGTCTTCTTGAAAAATGTTATATTATGACTGGATATGCTTTGCCATATATCTAACGAGTATTTGATGCAAGGATATCTCACTCAAAAAGGATGGAGACCTCCTGTTCAAGTACAACTATGGTGCAATCATACTCCTTGAAGAAAAAACTTGTTGAGCCATGCACTCCTAAAGACTATCTAAAGAGATCGGCTTCCTCAAGTTGAAGATTTTTTCTTCTTTAGAGTCATATGTAACAGAACCTTCAGAAGCATGCATATTGCATATTGCATATTACATACTCATTCATAAAAGCTATTTCATAAAAGTATACGATGGTTTCAAAAAGCACCTTTTTGAAAACAAATAATTGTACCTTCTTACAACCCTTTATGAAAAAGGTATTTTGACATGATTTCAAAATGTAATAATTGTACCTTATATCATATACAAGACAACTTGAAAAGTAATGATTTTAAAAGTAGGAAAAAGACAAAACATGAAATCGGCTACACAAAGAAAACAAATATAATATTGTTTTGAAAAGACTCTAGTTACCTTCTTTAAAGAAATGATTTCAAATATAGGAAAAAGACAAAACATGAAATCGGCTACACAAAGAAAATAAATATAATATTGGTTTTGAAAAGACTCTAGTTACCTTTTTACAAACTCATAGAATGTTGACTTACTTGAAGTCATCATTCTCTTTGTATAGCATTAAATACCTCCTGTAAGAAATCCTTGTTAATATCCTTCTCAAGAATGTCGACTTACTTGTAGTCTTCATTCTCTCTGTAGACTTTGAAAAACACAACATAAAGAAAACTCTTGACATGACTATGTATAAATAAATATCTCAAAGCATTTATTGTACTTACACTAATTTAAAGTAAAAAAGTACTTATGTACCTCAAATCATTAATTAGAATAAAGACAAAACTACATAATAGCTTACAATCCAACGTTCAATGTACTATTGTAAGAAATAGACTTTTTACATAAAATATGTATTACCTAAAATATTACAACGACTAGTGTACCCTATATTTTACTTTTATAGAAAGAAGACTTTCTCGAATTTCTCTAAAGATGTTTTTTGAAATGACATGACATTTCACATCTCAAAAAAGGCTACGATTTCAAAAAGCCAACGACTATTTTTTAAGCTATAAAAACACACTCAAATGAACTATTCAAACAAGGGAATGGAATAGACAAGTGAGCTTACAACGAAAAAAATACCTATTCGATATTTGAAAGAGAGCCTAGAAAAAAAAAGAGAAAAGAAAGAGAAAAAGTCAAGAATAACTCTTTGACAAAGAGTATCTTCTGAGTGAAAAGAACAGAACATTCTGAGAATCCTTCATTCGTGCATTCATATCATTCTGAAGGTTCTATAGGAAGTATTGTAACTTTCTGTTATTCACTATATTCCTTCTTTGTTGAAAGAAGTAGACCTCTGAGAAAGAGGGTGTTGCCCTTCTCTGTTGAGAGAAGAAGACCTCTGTGTAAGAGGGTGTTGTCCTTCTCTGTTGAGAGAAGAAGACCTCTGTGGAAGAGGGTGTTCCCCTTCTCTGTTGAGAGAAGAAGACCTCTGTGTAAGAGGGTGTTGTCCTTCTCTGTTGAGAGAAAAAGACCTATGTGGAAGAGGGTGTGCCCTTTCTCTGTTGAGAGAAGAAGACCTCTGAGGAATAGGGTGTTGTACTATTTATCCGGTGACTCAGATGTTATAGTGGAAAGCTCAAGTGGTTTGCTTGGGGACTGGATGTAGGTCAGGGTTTTAACCGAACCAGTATAAATCCTGTGTTTATTGTGTTGTGCCTTATTGTCTTATTTTTTTATTATATCAATTTGCATCGTATTTCACTATTCACCCCCCCTCTAGTGGAATTTCACAGTTCATTGAAGTTTTCTATGTCGCGTACTTCTCGGTGCCTGAGCATAGCTAAAAGATGCAAGAGTTCCTAGACCTTTAGCAAGGGAGCGCTACACTGGCATAATATGTTACGAAGTTCAGAAGTCTGAAATGCTACTTTCTTAATGTTTACGTTACCGAGAAGGATCAAGCAATAAAGTTTGCTCACGATTTGAAGCCTACCCTTCATACAAAAGTTTACACTCATGCCCTTACGACACTAGATCAAGCTCTGGAGACAGTCACTCTTTTGGAGCAGGATTGGTCTGAATCCTAGAAGGCACAATCATTCAGAGAAACCCAACATCAAGGCCAAAAGAGTTAGCCTAAGAAGAATCAATTCCAGAAGAACCCCGGTGGGAAGAAGTTTATCCACTAACGAAGAAGTATCGCCCTCAGGGCAACAATAACAATCATTATCAGAACCGTCAGCAACAACAACAAAAGCAGTTAGCAGCAACACCAGGTTGCCCAAAATGTCTTGTTGATCATCCTGGCTGACCGTGTCCTCGCAACACCAAAGGATGTCTATATTGTGGCAAGATGGGTCACTATATTAAAGACTGCCAGAAGAAGCAGTCATATGACATGAAGAGAAACACACCTTGAATATCGCAACTAGCATATCAGCGATCACCTCAGCAGCAATAATCTCATTAGCAGAAGTTAGGCAGTCAAAAAATGGTGGCAAGATGAGCGTATGCGGCCACTGTCGAGCAAGTAACCAAAGGAGAGTTGGTCCAAGGTACGATCTCAGTTGCTGGACCAACAACTTTCACCTTATTTGATTGTGGTGATTCTCATTCATTTATTTCTGTTAGATTTGCTAGAACTTTGCCTATGTCTGTTGAACCATTGAATTACCCGTTGAAAGTTCGTACTCCGACCAGTGATCATTCCTTGTGTGTGGACTTTATTCTGAACATCAAGGTGTTAGTGGCAGATGAGAACTTGTCAGCTGACGTAATTCTACTAGACATGAATGAGTTCGATGTCATTCTAGGCATGGATTGGTTATTCGAGTATCACGCTCAAGTTCTTTGTAGAGAAGGAAAAGTGGTTTTATATCGGCCTGATCTTCTAGTTTTGGAAATCAAACTCTCTCGACCTATTCAAGACAGTTGTTTGATTTCATCCTTCAAAGCCTAGAAGTACTTGCGAAATGGGGATATTGCGTTCTTAGTCAGTATCACCCTAGTTGAACCAAAGATAGTTCCAATCGAGAACTTAGATGTAGTTTAGGAGTTTCCTGATGTGTTTCCTGAGGATCTACCCGAATTATCTCTGAAGCATGAGATTGAATTTTGTATTGAGTTATTGCCTGGAACTATCCTGATTTCCAAGGCACCGTATCGTATGGCTCCAGAAGAACTTGAAGAACTGAAGCGTCAGTTGAAAGAGTTGATGGAGCAAGGTTGCATCAGACCCAGTGCATCTCCATGGGGTGCACTAGTATTATTCGTGAAGAAGAAAGATGGATCTATGAGGTTGTGCATCGACTACAGAATGCTTAACCAAGCGATGATCAAGAATAAATACCCGCTACCGAGAATCGAAGATCTCTTCGATCAGTTGCAAAAAGCGAAGATATTCTCTAAGATCGACCTCAGATTGGGCTACCATCAGCTTCGAATCAAGAAGGAAGATATCTCGAAGATAACTTTTCGAATGAGATATGGGTTGTACGAGTTCGTAGTAATGCCATTTGGGTTCACTAATGCACGTGCAACGTTCATAGATTTGATGAATCAGATCTTTCAACCATTCGTAGACACCTTCATGATAGTGTTTATCGATGACATCTTGATCTACTCAGAGAGTCTTGAGCAACATCGAGAGCATTTGTGTATCATTTTGGGAGTACTTCGGGAGCATAGATTATTCGTCAAGTTTTCTAAATGCGAGTTTTGGCTCAAGAGAGTTATGTTTTTTTATCACGTGATATCCAGTGATGGAGTTTCGGTTGATCCAGTGAAGGTTGAAGTCGTGTTAGGCTGGAAGCAACCTCAGAATGTCTCCAATATTCATAGTTTTTTTGGATTAGCAGGATACTATCGACGATTCATCAAAGATTTTTTTAGAATTGCACTATCGTTGATGAAGTTTTTGCGTAAAGGCATCAAGTTTGAGTGGACTGACTCTTGTGAAGAGAGTTTTCGGATCCTAAAGACTAAGATGAGGACCTCTTCGATGTTAGCTTTACCTTCTGGTAGAGGTGGTTTTGTGGTGTACACAGACGCCTCAGAAACAGGATTGGGTTGCGTGCTAATGCAATACGACAGAGTTATTGCGTACCCATCGAGGCAGCTGAAAGTTCATGAGAGGAACTATCCAATTCACGACCTTGAGTTAGCAGTTGTAGTGTTTGTCTTGAAGTCTTGGCAGCATTATTTGTATGGAGATACGTTCAAGGTCTTTTCTGACCACAAGAGTCTCAAGTATTTATTTTCTCAGAAGGAATTGAATATGAGACAATGACGTTGACTCGAGTTCCTCAAAGATTATGAGTTTATGTTGTCTTACCACCTTGGTAAGGCAAATGTCATGGCCGATGCGCTTAGTCACAAGTCGAGCAGTATTCTGGCTAGCCTTGTGTGGAGCCAGAAGTTGATCGAGGATTTCGTGGTTTGGAAGCCATTTTTTATTTGAGGCAAAATGATCAAATTGGTTGGTTTAACCATTTGATTAGAGATTTTGCCTAGGATTGTCGAGGCACAGAAGCGTGATGCTCAGTACGTGAAGCTTTTAGCTTGAACGGAGCAGGAAGGTATATCTTTTCAAATTGCGGATAATGGTAGCATTCATATGAAGAATCGACTTTGGGCGACATATAACCCTGAGTTGAAGAAGGAGATTCTTGATGAAGCTCATATGTCAAAGTACATCGTTCATCCTGGTGGTACAAAGATGTTCAAGGATTTGCAGCGAAAGTATTGGTGGAACGAAATAAAGTGAGAAGTAGCAACGTACATCTTGAGGTGCTTGACTTGTCAACAAATCAAGATTGAGCACCAGCGTCCTGGAGGTTCCATGCAGAGGATCGAGATTCTTTAATGGAAATGAGAAGATGTCACTATAGATTTTATGGTAAGCTTATTGCGAACCAGACGAAAGCACAATGTGATTTGGGTAATTGTGGACAGACTCACCAAGTCTGCTCATTTCTTACATATTCGGATCAGTCAGTCACTTGAAAGTTTAGCTGACTTGTACAACCGAGAGATCATTAGGTTACACGACGTACCAATGTTGATTATTTCAGACTGTGATCCCAGGGTTCACGTCATGATTGTGGGGACAGTTGCAGTCAGCTTTGGAAATAAGGTTGAAGTTCAACATTGCCTTTCACCCTTAGACTGATGGTCAGTCAGAAAGGATGATTCAGACGTTAGAGGATATGTTGCGAGCTTGTATGCTCGACTGACAAGGCGAGTGAAATTCGCACTTGTGTTTAGTCGAATTTGCCTACAATAACAGCTATCACGCTAGTATCAGGATGGCTCTGTACGAAGCATTATATAGGAGACATTGCTGATCACCGTCATATTGGGATGATAACATTGATAGATCCAACGAATTGCTAATTGTTTTTCAACACTACACTCAACAAGTGCAGAAGATTCGAGAGCGTTTGAAGGCAGCGCAAGATAGATAAAAAAGTTACGCCGATAAGAGGTAGCGAGAGCTTCATTTTGATGTTAATGACCTGGTTTTCGTAAAGGTATCATCGACAAAGAGTGTCTTTCATTTCAGAAAGAAAGGAAAATTGAGACCTAGATACGTTAGACCGTTTAAGATTCTCTAGAGAATCGAAGAAGCAGCCTATCGGGTTAAGCTACCTCAGCAGTATACCAAGATTCATAATGTTTTTCATGTGTCGATGTTAAGAAAGTGCATTCCTGATTTGTCACACATCATCCGATACGAAGACGTAGAAGTACAAGAAGATTTTATGATAGTCGAGAAGCCTATCGAGATCGTTGTTAGTCGAAATCAAGTTTTGCGTACCAAAACCATTTTGTTGGTTAAAGTGCATTGGCAATACCATGGCATCGAAGAATGCATATGGGAGCCTGAAGCGAGCATGAGAGAGAAATACCCTAATCTCTTTGACGATTGATGTTTGTGATTTCGTGGACGAAATCCTTTTTAAGGAGGGTAGGATGTAAGACCCACAAATTTTCTGAGAAAATTCAATACATAATGAGAATTTTTAAAAATATTTTTCTAATACCTAAGTGAATCTTTGCACACCTATATATATATATTAAAATGAATGCATATTGTAAAGCATTTTTCATCAAAACCTTAAGTTGTATTCAAATTGCATAAGATCAATCGAATTGCACATCGAGGAATTTAATTGTTTTAAAACCCTTTCATTTCATAAAATTTGAATGTGGGTCTAAAAGAATTATGGGTTTTATCAGAAATGGAAATGGAAATTGAGCAATTAAAAAAAAGTAAAAAAATAAAATATATCTAAATAAATACAAAATTTATTGTTAATTTCCTTTGTAGGTGGGATTGGCTCGACTAGGAGGTCGAACCCAGCCTTGGCTCAACCTCACTAGGCGTCACCCATGTGAGGGAGCCCAGCTGGTCACGTTTGACCAAGCGGGGCGATGGCAAGTTGTAAGAAAGGTAAGGGAATTCAAAGAGAGCGTGTGGATTGGCCAAGTGGGTGGCAGTCCATGGCATCCTTGTAAGATGGAGGAGGGTAATTATAAGGGAGGTGTGCTCCTATTGGGTGCAAGGGGTGGCAGCCCCTCTCATGAAACTTTTGAAAAGTTTTAAAAGTGAATTTGAAAAGAAGAAGGTGAGTGGAGCTCTTAGGCAGTCATGCAAGAGTCTTTCACTCTTGCCATTACATGGATGGGTGTGCAACTCATCCTAGCCATCGGATCTTTCAAGGTATAAAACCTTTTAAGAAAGAGAGAGAGACCCATAAGTGGCAATTTTTCATGAGCTCTCTCTCTCTCTCTCTCTCTCTCTCTTTCTCTTCTCTCTTCTCTCCTCTACTCTCTATCAAATTTTCAGTTTGTGCTAGTGTGTGTGTGCACATTTTTGTCGAGTTTTATTGCAAGCTTGAAAAGAACTCGTCTTCTACTCCTCTATCTGAAAGCAAGGTGAGGTTTTATCTACAATTTACATTTGTGTTTTCTCTTTAAAAAAAAAGAATATATGAAATCTTCATTTTTATGTGCAAGCATGAAAATGAACCCACCAATGCATTTTATGACATGCATGGTGGATTCGGTGGATTAGGTATGTAAATGGTTGCATCCATGTGTTCTTCTTTCATTCATTAAAGATAATGCATATGGTTGACTCACACATGCATAATCCCTATTTTGGTTGTGCATATTTTCTTTTACCATTTTGGTTCAACCCACACCTTGGTTGGGTGTCACACGGCCTTTCCATGGTCGTGTGGATCCCAAGCTCGTGGACACCAACTTTGTAGGGTGGCTGGGAAGCACTTTCAATCGTGGAAGCAAGCGGTGTCATACTGACACCCCTTCTTCAAAAAAATATATATAAATAAAAGTTTTAAACTATGTTGCTTTTGGCTATTCTTTTGTTCCAGCATTCATTTATATTAAGGGACCCTAACCAAGGTCTAAAGCATGTGGTTCAAACATGGACCTTTTGCTCAGACCAACAGCCCATGGTCTGCTCCATTCGGATCAGACCTGGGTGTTGAATTTGCTCAACCGCACCTCACCCGACCATCGGGCGGCTGTCACTTAGAGGGTGCGCCCAGCTCGTGAGTTGTATGTTGTAAGCTCTGTAGCGAGCTATGTGTGGGCAATGCACCCACCACGTGAGTTGAGCTCACTAGTTTGAATTATGTCATACACTCCTTAAAATGATGATGTTGATGAATGTCACCTTCACGAGCGAAGTGCTCCTCTTAGCTTGTTGTGCTAGAGCACGTGAATGAGCAGGCTAGATTTTGTGTGTTGTTCGTGTGGCCTTACGGGGGAACACAAGGCCAGATGGACCTAAGTACCTCGAAATGAGAGAATGTTCACTAACTAAAGCCCTAAAAAGATAAATCGCCCAATCGCTCATTCACAAAATGATTCATCTTGAAGAGGTGAATGGTACAACCCTGAGTGATCGATCGATTTTACGATACGTTTTAAGGAGCAAAGACGTCATTTGGCCTTCAGTCACTCAGAGTTAGGGAGGTCGAGGTAACCTATTGCAGTGCCTCAGCTACTACAGTAGTGTGGATTGCAATCTGTCACCTATGCAAGGTTTTCTCTCGACCACGGGCCGCCCGCATGAGGTTTTACTCGGTCTGTAGATACCCCGGTTATCACATAACATAGAATAATAAACGTCGATAGTACTTTTTATAGAATGCGAGGTTCCTTCATGTACCCAAATAAATAATCAAGACAGAACAATTAAACTAACTTGCTAACTACTGACTTATGAGTTGATGTTGGTGTTATAGATTCTTATTTTAGTTGTTTAATTTTTCTTACTTGCTTAATTATTTATTTTCACTATCAGAAGCATGTTAATTATTCAATTTGGTACTCATTGCTCAACTTATATCCTGCTTAATGTTCTTTACTTAGATACACTTGTCTATTATTGCAAATGTTTTAACTGTTCTATCATGTTAGATCTGCTTGTGCTATTGTCCTGTTCAACCATGTTAATTATTGCATATCATAATATGAATGCTTGTGTTTTACATAAATGGATGTTGTGGATGTTATCTCACCAACTCGCAAGAGTACTGACCCCGTTTTATAGAGATGCAGGTGATGATTAATCTAGCTGCAATGCGACGACTGCACGATGGAAGGCTTGGGACCCACACTTGGACTCATGGTCTTGGCTTTTGGTTTTTGAGAGATTTTCTCTGACTTTTTGGGAGACTTTGTATTTACGATGTATTCATAGTCTCATTTTGTAAAGAACTTTTTTATTGTGACTTTTGGTAATTGTTATTATCTGTAACTCATCCAAAATTGCAACCATTGTTTCTCCTTGTTTTTCGTTGCTTATTTAAAACCTTTTCAAAAAAATTTAACTCTAAAAATCTAAGGTTTTTCCTTGGTTGGGGTTTAGGGCGTTACAATATGTCTTGGTTTTACCTGTATCTGAGTGAAAACCTCTTACTGAAGAAGATGTTGAGACTTGTCCCATGGATCTCATTGCAGCAATCCTAAAACCTTCCATACTGACGAGTTTCATAAAAAAATGAAGTCAAGCCAAGTATCAAGCCAAAAATTAGAATTTTCGCTGCAAACCTTGGTCTTACTCAGTGGGAAGATGGCATTGAACAAGAAAAAAGATCAATCTTGACTTCAAAGAATTGACAATCTCAGCAAAGATATCATTGGGCCCTAGGTCGAAAGAAAAAGGAATTGAGGGAGTTCCTAGACCAAGCTCTTGATGGACTCTGCCATGAAATGCAATGGTATGGATCACTAAGACTATTCCTTTAAAATCTCTATGATCAAAGAAGATGGATTAGATCTTGTCAACATGAAGCTTATATAATGAACTCTTTCCTAAGAAACTATATCCTTGGAATACAAGTTTACCCAAAGAATATAATGATTCTCAAGAGGAAGAAAAAAGTGATGATGGTCTCAACAACCCCACTTTGAGCCCAATCCATTGTCTCTCGTGAAGCCAGTATCTAAGGCAACAATTGACATTAGTCCTACGAACTCACTTGCTACCTGAATAAAACCATTCAAATTCAAGAAGAATATGATGATGAATGAGTTTACAATCAAAGAGCACAGTTCACCTCAGAAGAAGATGCCCAAGAGCACATCCAAAAAGAAATAGAACAAATGAATGAGAAGAACAAGCAGATCCCTCTTTCTTCTCCAATGTACTACTTTTCTTTTTTCTGGTATGAGCACATGTCCATTGACTTTTTTACATGTGAGAAAGACATATCAGCTGCCACATCACTTTATTGTATCCCACTTAAGCCTGGCGACCCGGCGACCCTTAACGTCTCTAAGAAAAGGCATGTGGATCTTTGAGCTTGAATAAAGATCAGCTTTTAAAATTTAAGTCATAACAAACCATCATGCTCTACACCCCTTTGCCCTCAAAATGAGAGAGACCATGACTTAATTGATCGTTTCACCCAATTGTTTTGATCAAATCGGAACTTATAAATGGTTTCAACATGTTTCATTTCATAAAAATCCACCATGGATCATATTTAATATATATATATATATATATAAAAAATTTAATCACAAAATGTTGTGTGGGATGAAGGTAGAGATGGACTTACGTGTTCTCCTGCCCTGCCCCGATTCTCGTTAATAAAAGAATTAAAATACCTTTCTAAGGTTCGACCTTCTTTATGGATAAAAGACATAAAATGAAGATGGAAGCCGAGATGAAGGTTAAAATCAAAACCCAAAAACAAAAGCAGGGATGGAATACGGAATTTTGAGATGGAGCCAGGGTGAAGACCTTGTCCCTCATCCACCCCAGTCCACCGCCATCCCTAATGTCAATTAAAAAAATAAAAAAACATAGTCTACCCAAAATATCCTTCTACAGTAATGCCCCCAAATACTATTTCATAATATTAAATTTCAAAAATGAGCAAAAACTGTTGGGATCACCCACACGTGCGAACCCACCTCACCCGAACCCTCCGAGACGGACACACCGTGGCCATACGCCAGCGACGGCTCGACCCTGCCACGAGCCACGCAGGATCCCGATTCGACCGTACGTATTTAAGGAGGGATCCCGCCTTAGGTTCCGTAGAGGCTATCAATTTTTGGTGCGTCCTTTTTCGAAAAAAATTGGGGTCTGGAATTGTTTGAAAACGGAAATAAGGGGAAAAAGATGGGACAAGGCAAAACACGCGCAATTAATTGGCCGATTAATTCAGGCGACCAGCAAAAAATAAAAGAAAATCTGCCGGCGACAAATAAAAACTGAAGAACGAATATGCGTGTATCCCGTCGTTTTCTCTCACAGGAAGTCAAATCCCACCATCCATCTATCGCTTTCTCATTATGAGGGAATGATGAGGGCATATCACATCTGATTTTGGACGGACGTGATTGTTTCTGACCGCTACTGACGTGGTTTCTCCCTTTCTATATTGGAATTCAAAGCGGTGGTTCCGAGTGCTGGTAGAAATGGGTCGAAGGTCCGACCCGGATTTCCTGATTTGGGCCCAAATTATAAGGTCCGATTTTCTTGGGTTTTCAGGATTCGGATAAGTTCTATTTCTGTCACAAAGATACGTGGGCACGAAAACACGAGATGAAAGTTCAATTCACAAGTTCAAACACTTTTCAAAATATAGGACACGCGAACATGTTTTAATGTTTTATTATACTTTAATATTTGAAAATAAACTATATTGAAACAATATTAAAATATACTAAAACTGTTAAAAATATTAAAAAAAGACCATAAACGTGTCAGTAACCGTGTCAATGAGATAGCATGTCTGATTTCGACAGCAGAGACTCCCGGCCAAAACGGCGTGTCCTGTGACCACACTTTGTTTTTTGTTCTTCGTTATATTTGAATTGTTTGGATTGCCCACCTTTCAAAAAAAAAATGTTCGGATTACCCGGGACATGTCAATGGTCATACCGATCAGATTCAATTTGGGTTCGGTCTTGATGCACTTCCTCCGAGAAGCATACGGACCTGGGCATGGTATATGAATGTTATAAACCGGGAACTGGTCTGATATAAAACCCAAATATTCGAAACATGTAAAACGCAAATGTTTTACTGGATCTGGTATCTGCTATCCTAACTCAAATCCAAAACTGAACTGTCCTAAGGTAGGTCCAATAATTTCCATAACCAGGCATTTTGCCAGCACCTCAACGGGTAATTCTAGTCGGGTTCCAGTGTATCCGGTTATGGTACAAGCTCTTCACACCATTGATTGTCGGGGACCGACCATTTCATGGTTGCAAATGGGTAGGATTCAGGAAGAAAAAAATTGTAAAATTTGGCTGTTCCGAATGAAATTCCACTAGAGAGGGGGTGAATAGTGAAATACTATAAAGATCGATAAAATAAAAATAAAATGCAATAAGACACAACACATAAAACACAGAATTTATACTGGTTCGGTCAATTCCCAGACCTACATCCAGTCCCCAAGCAAACCACTTGAGCTTTCCACTATAACATCGGAGTTACCGGATAAATAGTACAACACCCTCTTCCTCAGAGGTCTTCTTCTCTCAACAGAGAAGGGGCACACCCTCTTTCACAGAGGTCTTCTTCTCTCAACAGAAAAGGGGCACACTCTCTTTCACAAAGGTCTTCTTCTCTCAACAAAGAAGGACAACACCCTCTTTCTCAGAGGTCTACTTCTTTCAACAAAGAAGAAATACAGTGAATAACAGAAACTTTACAATACTTCCAATAGAACCTTCAAAAAGATATGAATGCACGAATGAAGGATTCTCAGAATGTTCTGTTCTTTTCACTCAGAAGATACTCTTTGTCAAAGGGTTATTCTTGATTTTTTCTCTTTATTTTCTTTTTCTTTTTCAAGGCTCTCTTTCAAATATCGAATAGGAATTTTTCTCGTTGTAAGCTCACACGTCCTTGTGAAATAAGTAATTTGATTGTGTTTATATAGCCTTAGAAAAATAGTCGTCGCCTTTTTGAAATGATAGTCTTTTTGGGATGTGAGATGTCAAGTCATTTCAAAAAACATCTTTATGGATTTTCAAAAAAGTCTTCTTTCCATAAAAGTAGTATTTGGGGTACACTAGTCGTTGTAATATTTTAGGTATGATATATTTTATGTAAAGAGTCTTTTTCTTATAATAGTACATTTAACGTTGGATGTGTAAGCCATCATGTAGTTTTGTTTTTATTTTAATTAATGATTTGTAGTACTTAAGTATTTTATTTAGAAATTGTCATTTTTTTACTTAAATGAGTGTAAGTACAATAAATGCTTTGAGATCTTTATTTGTAAATAGTCATATCAATAATTGCTTTATGATGTGCTATTTAATATCTATAGAGAGAATGAAGACTTTAAGCAAGTCGACATTCTTGAGTGGGATTAAAATAGTTATTTCTAAAAAGATTTTTAGAGGAGGTATTTAATGTTTTACAAAGAGAATGATGACTTTAAGTAAGTCAACATTCTTGAGTTGTAAAAAGGTAACTAAAGTCTTTTCTAAACATATTATATTTATTTTTCTTTGTCTAGCCGATTTCTATGTTTTGTCTTTTTCTTACACACTTGAAATCATTTCTTTTTATTTATTTTCAAGTTGTCTTATACATGATAGAAGATACAATTATTGCTTTTTGAAATCATGAGCTAATATATCATGTCAAAATACTTTTTCATAAAGGTTTATAAGAAGGTACAATTATTGGTTTTCAAAAAGATGCTTTTTGAAACTATCGTATACTTTTATGAAATATAGCTTTTGGGAATAAGTGACTTTTATGATAAAGTATGTAATATGCAATATGCATGCTTCTGAAGGTTCTGTTACATATGACTCTAAAGAAGAAAAAAGTCTTCATCTTGAGGAAGCCGATCTCTTTAGATGATCTTTAAGAATGCATGGCTCATCAAGCTTTTTCTTCAAGAAGTATGATTGCACCACGGTTGTACTTGAACAGGAGGTCTTCATCCTTTTGGGTGAGATATCCTTGCATCAAATACTCGTTAGATACATGGCAAATCATATCCAGTCATAATATAACATTTTTCAAGAAGACATATTATCATATCATATTAAATCAAATATGACAGTGTATCATATTGTATGTCATCAAAATATAGTTTCTCAACATTCTCTCCCTTTTTGATGATGACAAAATATGCTCCCCCTGTCAAAAAGATATTATGCATAGTAATAATAATATCACGAGAATATTGAAAAATGTCAAAGAGTATTTTTCTCCACTATTGGAAACAGGTTTTTCTCCCCCTTTGTCATGGACAAAAAGGAGGGGATCAGAGTTATTACAGACCAAATGGAAAAAAATTATATAAAGTTATTACAGACGAAATGAAAGAGTTCATTCTGATCCGGATGAGGGGTGAAAATTCCTAAGTAATGCATCTTGGCGATTTGCAGTGATGTTTGACTCTTGAGAAGGAGATCTTGGGTGTTCTGTACATTGACAAGTGATGATAAGATGTCAAGGTCAGAAGTTGCTGCTGGATCTGCTTCTTGAGGGCCTTCGTCGTCAGAGTTTAGGTGAGAGGACTCTTCCTCATGGAGAGAGGAGTCATCAAACGTGCAGTTGGAGTGATAGACGAATTCGGTTGCAAGTGGTATTTGGAAGAATTCAAGAATGAGGGCGATGAAGTACCCGAAAGGAAGAGAGTGAAAGGAACGAAAGTTAATCATGTTATGGAAGATGACACTGGACCAGTTGATGGGAAAGGCACAGAAGATTGCATAAAGAAGAAGGGAGATTTCATTGGCAATAAATCCCCTAGAGGGCGACTTAGGGACTACATTGGAGGAAAGAATTTTGGACAACAACAGAGCATGAGGCTTTAAGTTGCTTTCATGCCACGGAAAGTGGGTGGAGCGAGTGAAGAAGATATATTAAGAATGTGGCCTAACTTAGACATGTCGAAGGAGAAGACTTTTCCATGAACCATGGAAGTGATAGTAGAGTGATCATGGTTGACAGAAAGGTTTGTGTAGAACACTTTGATGAGATGTGGATAGATGGTCATTAATTTTGGAGAGGCTAGGACATGAATAAATTCGGAAAGTGAAGTTTGTAAATCAAATGATGGAAAGGCTTCAAGATGAACTAACTTGCCTGGTTGGATGGTCATGGAGTTAATGGAGTGATATGTGAGAATGAGATCTGAAAATCTCAACTCCGAAGCTTCAAGCATGTTAATGTCGGATGTGGAAGAGGATGCCATTTGCAAGTACTTTTGATCAAAGAGAGACTTAGAAAGAAGAGCTTGAAAAGAGTGATAGCTTGTATGAAGATAAAGAAATTCGAGTGGAATGGTGAGGGATGAACCAATCTATTAAATAGAAGTAAGACAATAATTGTGATATGAAATGAATGACATTTGAAGTGAATGATATTTGAATTTTAGTTGAATGAAGAAATTCGTGAGTTGTAATTTAAGAGGCTTGTGAATGATAAATCAAATCAATTTTTGGAATAAAGTGTATTATATTAGTGTGAATGACAAGAATGACAAAGTTATACAAATAATTTTTCTATATAGAGAAAATTTGCTATGGAATAGTTTATCGAATAGTGAGATGAGTCATGCTTTGAGTATGGAGTGCCCCATTAGAATAGATGTGTGATGAATGAATAAAGTCAAGAAGGTGAGTAATCTATAGATTTTAAAGATTTTCGTGTGAGGAAGTGATGAGATGTAAGAAAAAATAATGGCCTAATAGAACAAACAACTTTTTATACAATATTTTTACTTTATGTGAAATCATTCTAAATT
This sequence comes from Nuphar pumila, assembly GCF_984573655.1. Lineage (NCBI taxonomy): Eukaryota > Viridiplantae > Streptophyta > Magnoliopsida > Nymphaeales > Nymphaeaceae > Nuphar > Nuphar pumila. The sequence goes on from NC_143264.1 coordinate 25,795,135, forward strand.
CGTGAAGAAGGAGTTTGGAATAAGACAAAAAGGATATATGAGTGAGATGCAATAATTTCTTATTTAAGAAGTGTTTTTATGGATATGCGTGGAAGGAGTGAGAATACTCATAAAGAGAGGTGATGCTATATACGAATTTGGAGTGAGATAATAGTGGTCATAAAGGACAACAATCACTTGAGGTTAGATATGAGATGTATGACATAAAGTAAAGTTATGATTGACATGAATTGATGTTTTGCTTAAAGGACATGGTTTCAATGAATCTCGTTTGGAAGGAGTTCATGGTTTTTGAAAAAGATGAATTAAAAAAATGTAAAGGGGTCAATGGTTACGGATGAAGGCTTACTTCGTATGAGATAGAGAGAGAAAAGGATGGTACTAAAAGGACTTATGAGAATAAAAAATGAAGGACAAGTTGTCGAGAATGAGTTTTCACAATAATTTTTATAAAAGGTGTGAAGGATAAAAAGACAAAAGTAGATTGTACTTAAGATATGATATAAAAGATGACATAAAGCATTAAACAGTAAAACTGTACGTGAAATATTAAAGAACTTAACTTTGAAAAAGGTGGTGAATGAACAAAAAATAAGAAGGATAAACACTCGATTATGACTCAAGTTTGATAAACAAAATTTCTTATAATGTTATTCTTTGTTTAAGTTACGTATAGGCATGTTGAGAGATTGATTTAACATAACGATTAGTGAAGTGTCTTGATAGGATGAAAGGAAGTTATGAAAACAGATATTTCATTTGATGATAAGAAACGAAAAATAATAAGTAGTAATGGTCTATTAAAATAAGTGAGGAATATGATATCATGTTGGAGATGGGCTATCGTAAGAGAGGTTTTCACAAAAGACAAAAGTGGAAAAAAATGTTATGAGATGAGTGATGTGAACGATGTCATGATAGTTTTACTTAATGTAAATGGTTCTTATGGATATGTGCGAAAAGAAATAGGACAATGAGATATTATTGATGTGTACTTAAAAGATGACAAGTTGAAGGACATAAAGAATGTGTCACGATGAAAGTGTTTTTATGAAAGTTTAGAGTATACGTGAATATGGAGACACAGTTTGACTATAAAGAAAATGTATATGATAGATAAAAGAAAAGATCGATAAGAAGGAATCGGTTTTTAAAATAAAACTTTATCAGAACTCATAAGATGTTTTAATCCAAATAAGTGTGATTAATTATAAGTCACTTAATTTGCATATTCCTAATTCTCTTCTAATTCGTGTAAAGTCTTTGTGTTTTAAAGGTTTAGTGAAGATATCTGCTAACTGTTGATTAGTGGATATAAATTCGAGTTTAATTATGTTGTTTAAGACTTGTTCTCTTAAGAAGTGGTGTCTTATTTTAATATGCTTAGTTCGTGAGTGTAAAATAGGATTTTTAGATAAATTTATAGCACTAGTATTATCACAGAAAATAGTTGTATTTTCAAATTTTAAACCAAAGTCTTTTAAAGTTTGTTTCATCCAGATGACTTGAGTGCATGCTAGGCTAGCAGCTATGTATTCAGCTTCAGTAGTTGATAATGATACACAGTTTTGTTTCTTACTGAACCATGAAACTAGTGAGTGTCCTAGCATATGACATATTCCACTTGTGTTTTTTCTGTCAGATTTACTTCCAGCAAAGTCAGCATCGTTGTATGAGATTAAATCAAATGTAGAAGATTTTGAATAAAATAATCCAAAATCAATTGTGTCTTTTAAATATCTCATTATTCTTTTTACAGCTTTAAGATGTAATTCTTTTGGATTTGACTGAAATCTAGCATACAAGCAAACACTGAACATGATATCTGGACGGCTAGCAGTTAAATAGCGTAGTGATCCTATCATACCTCGGTATACCTTTGTGTCCACAGACTTATCATCTTCATCTTTGTCCAAAACAGTAGTTGTGCTCATAGGAGTATTCTTTGAAACAGTTGAGTTCATGTTGAACCTTTTTAGAAGTTCATGAGCATACTTAGATTGATTGATGAAGACTCCATCATTGGTTTGCTTAATATGCAGTCCAAGAAAGTAGGTGAGTTCTCCCATCATACTCATTTCAAATTCTTTCTGCATGGACTTAGAAAAATCTTCACAGAGAGTGTTGTTAGTATATCCAAAGATGATATCGTCCACATAAATTTGAATAATTAGGGTATGATTATTCACTATTTTCACAAATAGAGTAGAGTTTGCTTTGCCTATAGAAAAACCAGTTTTTAATAAAAAAGTTTTGAGTCTGTCATACCAAGCACGAGGTGCTTGTTTTAATCCATATAAGGCATGTTTTAGTTTGAAAACATGATCTGAATATTGTTCATTTTCAAAGTCTAGAGGTTGTTTTACATAAACTTCTTCATTTATAAAACCATTTAAAAAAACACTTTTAACATCCATTTGATATAGTTTGAAATCCATATAGCTTGCATATGCTAAAAACATTCTAATAGATTCAAGTCTAGCAACAGGAGCAAATGTTTCATCAAAGTCAATACCTTCCTCCTGGTTGTATCCTTGAGCTACTAGTCTTGCCTTGTTTCTTATAACATTACCTGTTTCATCTAGCTTGTTTCTGAAGATCTATCTTGTCTCAATGATCTGATGATCCTTTGGTCTTGATACAAGATCCCAAACATCATTTTTTTGGAATTGATTCAGTTCTTCAGTCATGGCTAGCATCCAGAACTCGTCGATGATGGCTTCATCAATCTTCTTTGGTTCAAGTTGAGAAATGAATGCCATGTTTGCAATCCGTTTCAGCTGAGCTCTAGTTTGAACCCCCTTGGTCAGGTCTACCAAAATTTGCTTTTGAGGATGATCTCTGATTTCAACAAATGTTTTTTGATGATCATCTTCATTAGATTTAGCTGTGTTATCTAAGAACAAATTTGTACTTTCAACATCATCATCATTAGTCTTATGAACAGATTGATCAATAGATTCACAAAAACTGACATGCATAGATTCTTCAATAGTATTTGAACTCTTATTGAAAACTCTGTATGCTTTACTATGACTTGAATATCCTAAGAATATGCCTTCAACAGATTTAGGATCAAATTTATCAAGGCTATCTTTTGTGTTAAGGATAAAACATTGACACTCAGACTTTAAAGTAGTCTATTCTTGGAGTTCTATCATAGAATAATTCATAAGGAGTTTTATTTAATAAGGGCCTAATAAGAACTCTATTTGTTACATAGCATGAAGTATTAACAACTTCTGCCCAAAAATATTTAGCAAGATTATTATGTTGAAGCATAGTTCTAGCAGATTCCTGAAGGGTTCTATTCTTTCTTTCTACTACACTGTTTTGAGGTGAAGCTCTAGGAAAGGCAAAGTTATGAGAAATACCATGCAAGTTACAAAAAATTATAAAAAGTTCATTATCAAATTCTCCTCCATGGTCACTACGGATTTTTATAATAGAACAAGATTTTTCATTTTGTAACTTTTTACATAAAATTTCAAATTCACAAAACGTATCACTTTTGTTTTTCAAAAATATAACCCAAGTAAATCTTGAGTAATCATCTACAATGACAAAAGCATATTTATTATGATTAAGACTAGCTACTCTAGAAGGACCAAAAAGATCCAGGTGGATAAACTCTAAAGGTCTTTTACTTGAAACAATATTTTTTGATTTGAAAGATGATTTTGACAGTTTTCCTAGTTGACATGCATCACAAAAGTAGTCTTTTTTAAAAGGTATTTTAGGTAACCCACGTACTAACTTGTTTTTAGCTAATTTAGGCAAGTATTTGGAGTTGACATGACCCATTCTCATGTGCCATAAATGTTGAGTGTCATTATTAGCTATAAGGCAATGTTCAGTAATATTTTCTAGGTATAATTCATATATATTATTTCTTCTTATACCTTTTAAAATGATGTTTTCGTTGGTGTCTGTTATAAGACATGCATCATGTTTAAAGCTAACATTATAACCTGTGTCACACATTTGACTTATACTTAGAAGGTTATGTTTTAAGCCTTTAACAAGGAGAACATCTTTGATAAGAGGTTTATCAATATTGCCAATATTACCAATACCAATTATCAAACCTTTGTTGTTATCTCCAAAGGTGACAGTTCCTCCTTCTTTATGATGAAGAACAACAAAAAGATCTGGATGTCCTGTCATGTGTTTTGAACATCAACTGTCTAGTATCCATCTGTTCTTCTTCTTTGAAGCCTGCAAAATATCAAGTAAAAATCCTTTGTGGTACCCAATCGGGTCCCTTTTTGTTAGACTTAGGAACCCATATCCATTTTGAATTGGGTTTGTCTATAACTTTAGAGGAGTACAAGGAATTAAAATAATACTCATTTTTAGGTTCAGAAGAACCTTTGACAAAAGTGGTCTTTTGATTCATACAAGAAGGTTTGTTAAAATGAGAGTAGCCAATACCATTCTTGTAGAAAGAGACTTTTTGAGATAATAGGAGTTTATCCAGGTTCTCTTTTCCTTTAGTAAACTTGAAAACCGTTTTCATAAGGTTCTCAGTTTTACTTTTTAATTCTGAAATTTCTACTTGAAGATTTTTAGTCTTGGAGCTAGTAGAAGAGATTTCAGAAGTAATCAGAAAATTTTTCTTTTGTAACTCAGAATTTTCAATACTGAGTTTTTCATTTTTCAACATAAGCTCTAGATTTTCAGATTTCAAATGTTTATTTTTTAGAATCGTTTTTCTTGATTCTTCAAAAAGTTCCTGAAAAGCATTTTGAAGTTCTTCAATGGAGAAGTCAAGGGATTCACTTACAGAGCTTTCTGCCATGAAGCACATGTTGGCGGTTTCAGCTTCATCATCACTTGACTCTTCACTTGTGGATGGTTCTGAATCATCTCATTGAGCATGCAGAGCCTTTTTCTTAAAGAACCTCTTCTTTGGTTTCTTAGTTTTGGATTTTCTTTTGAGAAGAGGACAGTCACGTCTCAAGTGCCCTGGCTTATTACACTGATAGCACATGGAATCTTCCTTAGAGTCTTTTCTTTCTTTGTGCTTATTTGGAAGTCGGTTTTTTCTCATGAAGCGCTGAAATTTTCTGGTGAGTAGCGTAATTTCATATTCTTTTTCCGAGTCCTCATTCTCAGAAAGAGCTGGGAAGGCTAGAGTTTTATTTATAGGTTGTTCCTCTTCTCTTCTTTCCTTCATATGGACTTCATAGGCCATAAGATTGCCTATTAAGTCGTCTAGGGTAAGCTTGGATAAATCTTGAGCTTCTTCAATAGCTGTAGTCTTTTTCTCCCAATCAGATGTGAGAGATCTCAAGATTTTCTTCACCTTATCTGTCTGGGAATAGGTTTCTCCCAGAGATTTCAGGTCGTTGGTGATGTTGGTGAATCTTGTAAACATCTCTGTGATGGGTTCATCTTTGTTCATTTTAAACAACTCATATTTTCGGACAAGAGATGAGATTTTGACTTCTTTCACTTTGTTGGTTCATTCATGAATAACCTCCAGAGAATGCCAAATATCATATGCAGATTCAGAAATAGATATTCTATTGAATTCATTTTGATCAATGGCACAATATAAGGCATTCATAGCCTTTGCATTTAGATTTGCCATTTTCTTTTCTTCATCAGACCATAAGTTATAGTCTACGAATAGAGATGTGTATGGATGCTCAACAATTTTCCATACAGCAAAATCTATGGATTTGAGAAATATAGTCATTCTGCATTTCCAGTATCCATAGTTGGAGCCGTTGAAGAAAGAAAGACGAGATGTGTGTTGACCTTCAATATCACAAGCATAAGAGGTAGATGTCATTTGTGCTGGAAGACTTGTTATGTCGAAACCAGCAAACCTGCTCTGATACCAAATGAAATTCCACTAGAGGGGGTGAATAGTGAAATACTATAAAGATCGATAAAATAAAAATAAAATGCAATAAGGCACAACACATAAAACACATAATTTATACTGGTTCGGTCAATTCCCAGACCTACATCCAGTCCCCAAGCAAACCACTTGAGCTTTCCACTATAACATCTGAGTTACCGGATAAATAGTACAACACCCTCTTCCTCAGAGGTCTTCTTCTCTCAATAGAGAAGGGGCACACCCTCTTTCACAGAAGTCTTCTTCTCTCAACAGAGAAGGGGTACACCCTCTTTCACAGAGGTCTTCTTCTCTCAACAGAGAAGGACAACACCCTATTTCTCAGAGGTCTACTTCTTTCAACAAAGAAGAAATACAATGAATAACAGAAAGTTTACAATACTTTCTATAGAACCTTCAGAAAGATATGAATGCACGAATGAAGGATTCTCAGAATGTTCTGTTCTTTTCACTCAGAAGATACTCTTTGTCAAAGAGCTATTCTTGACTTTTTCTCTTTCTTTTTCAAGGTTCTCTTTCAAATATCGAATAGGATTTTTTCTCGTTGTAAGCTCACATGTCCTTGTGAAATAAGTAATTTGATTGTGTTTATATAGCCTTAGAAAAATAGTCGTTGCCTTTTTGAAATGATAGTCTTTTTGGGATGTGAGATGTCAAGTCATTTCAAAAAACATCTTTATGGATTTTCGAAAAAGTCTTTTTTCCATAAAAGTAGTATTTGGGGTACACTAGTCATTATAATATTTTAGGTATGATATATTTTATGTAAAGAGTCTTTTTCTTATAATAGTACATTGAACGTTGGATGTATAAGCCATCATGTAGTTTTGTTTTTATTCTAATTAATGATTTGTAGTACTTAAGTATTTTATTTAGAAATTGTCACTTCTTTACTTAAATGAGTGTAAGTACAATAAATGCTTTGAGATCTTTATTTGTTAATAGTCATATCAATAATTGCTTTATGATGTGCTATTTAATGTCTACAGAGAGAATGAAGACTTTAAGCAAGTCGACATTCTTGAGTGAGATTAAAATAGTTATTTCTAAAAAGATTTTTAGAGGAGGTATTTAATGTTTTACAAAGAGAATGATGACTTTAAGTAAGTCAACATTCTTGAGTTGTAAAAAGGTAACTAAAGTCTTTTCTAAACATATTATATTTGTTTTTCTTTGTCTAGCCGATTTCTATATTTTGTTTTTTTCTTACACACTTGAAATCATTTCTTTTTATTTCTTTTCAAGTTGTCTTATACATGACAGAAGGTACAATTATTGCTTTTTGAAATCATGAACTAATATATCATGTCAAAATACTTTTTTTCATAAAGGTTTGTAAGAAGGTACAATTATTGGTTTTCAAAAAAGTGTTTTTTGAAATTATCGTATAATTTTATGAAATATAGCTTTTGGGAATGAGTGACTTTTATGATAAAGTATGTAATATGCAATATGCAATATGCATGCTTTTGAAGGTTCTGTTACATATGACTCTAAAGAAGAAAAAAATCTTCATCTTGAGGAAGCCGATCTTTTTAGATGATCTTTAAGAATGCATGGCTCATCAAGCTTTTTCTTCAAGAAGTATGATTGCACCACGGTTGTACTTGAACAGGAGATCTTCATCCTTTTAGGTAAGATATCCTTGCATCAAATACTCGTTAGATACATGACAAAGCATATCCAGTCATAATATAACTTTTTTGCAAGAAGACATATTATCATATTATATTAAATCAAATATGACAGTGTATCATATTGTATGTCATCAAAATATAGTTTCTCAACACCGAATCCTAATCAATCAGACTTCGCAATGTATTTTGGGATCCGAAACCCAACCCGTTTGCATCCCTAGCAGGCAAGATCCAACCCTGACCATACCTGTATTGATGTAATCTTGGATCCGAAAACTTAAAATCATTTTACCTAGTAAAAATACTTGAGCAGATGAGGATCCAAACCATCGGATTTGTATATTAGGTTAGGATCTGGATCCTTTCCATGGGAGCACTGGATGCTTGTGACGCAATATGGGCTGCCAATCTCATTTCACTATTAACCTGGATCTGGATTCTTTCCACCGAAGCAGCAGATAGTAATTGTGGATCACAGGACTCAGATCATTAACTGCATCCTGGTTTCTACTGTGAGATCCGAATTGGGCGATGGACTGATGATCCGTGGCCGGACAAACTGTTGAAAAAGTATCTAGCATGACCCGACCCATATCCGGCTCCCCGTTTGCATCTCCAGCGAATAGGCGTGCAACAATTCAGGGGGTCCCACCAACAATGCTCCGCCACGTACCCCTCCTTTCTTCTTTAGCATCTAGCCGTTCCTTCGGAGAATAAGTGGTCCAGATTCGCTGTTTAACTGCTTGGGCCCCACGCTTTAGGCCAAATGACGCAAATGCCACTACAGAAAAGGTCAAGCACGTAACAATCTGAACCACTATCTTCGGTTTGGCATGTAGCGTATTTTAGTCATTATGAAAAGAGAGGTTAGGGGTGTCAATAAAGCCCAAAGCGTGCACTCGTACTCTCTCTGACAAGGACGAGAATGTTCCGCACAAAAATACCTATAAAAAATTCTTACCGCAAAAATGACGGTCCTATCCCTCGAGACGGGTTCTTAATTCTCAAAATGGACCTATGATATCCAGATCCAATTTCGAACTCTGCCGTTCAGATCCGCACTATTGTTCGACAAAACAAGGAATTTGAATCCAGATCATTCGTTGGTCAATAGTTTCGGCATTCTATTAATTTTTTTTCTTGCAGATCTAACGCTACAGATAGGGGTGGCAATAGGGTCGGGTTGGCGGGTCGTGTCTGCGGTTTGGCGTGTCAGCATACCTCAACACGAACCCGACCCATTTATTAAACGGGTCGGCTGTGGCAAACATGAACCTGACCCATTTATTAAACGGGTAACCCGACACAACACGGTTAACCCGTTTAATAAACGCATCAGGTCGGGTGAACAGGTTGGCGGGCGGGTTCGAGTAAACGGGTTGGCAGGCGGGATGCTACATCTGCTCGAGAAAACCCTAAGTTCGAACAAGCTATGTCTCTAGAAGCAACCTATGAAAGCAATGAAGGTAATTCCTGACGGAAAAAAGGAAAGAAACAGAGTCTTTCTTGAACAAGACTCACAGGAGGCGGGCCCGCCGGCATTCTCTCCACAACCCTCGACTCCAGAAACCACCGACCGAAATCCCTCGCGTCCGGCCTGAAAGCTCCTACCTCGAGTCGAAACTGGTCGATCACCGACCTCAACTCCGGCAACGGCTGCGGAGCGAGCGAGATGCAGTTCTCCACCCTAATTTTCGGGATCGGAGAAGCCATCGCATCGAGCATCCGGCTCTCCAACCGAAGCACAAGCTCCCGCTCGAGCGCAATCTCCCTGCGGACCTCCTCCTCAATCTGGCGCCTTCTCTCGACGTCCGCCGCGATCAACTCCGTGCAGATCTTCTGTTTCTCGATCTCCCACCGCATAGCAACCCTCAAACTTAGGGTTTTCTCAAGCAGATGCCCGGGTTTAATAAACAGGTTGGTGGGCGGGTTAGAGAGTCGGGTTCGGGTAAACGGGTTGACCCACCCGCCTAACCCATTTATTAAACAGGTCAGACGGGTTGATGGGTTGGCATACCCCTAACGCGAACCCGACCCGTTTAATAAATGGGTTAGGCGGGTCGACCCGTTTACGACACAAACCCGTTTAAGCCAAACCCGAACCTGGCTAAGAAGCGGGTTGGCGGGTCGTGTCAGATTTTGCCACCCCTAGCTACATATGTATATAGAAACTATTTCTTGGATAGTTTTATTTATGATGTTTAGGTCATATTTTTTAAAAGAATTATTTATATATATATATATTTTAAAGGAGCGGTTAAGTGTGCCATAGCCAATCAAATGACAGCATTGCATGGGCCTACAGTTACATAGTGCAGGCCCCCACATGAAATTCTGTCATGTGATTGAATATGGCACTTAGCCATTCCCTCGATCACTGCCCTAGGCAGACCCCACCAGTTATTATTCAATCTTACTACCACTGGGGTTTTGAAACTGTAACGTCTCACCAGAGGGAGACGCATATTGACAGCTCCTACCAACCACGAGGAGCGCCGTTGGTCTGAAGGAAAGATCTACGGCCAACAACATATCAAATTTCCATCTTAAAAAAGTAAGTTATTTTCAAATCACAAAAATATGATCTAAGGTCCATTCCAGCTATTTTCATCATGCCTAATACAATATACATATTGGGATCAAATTTATTGCATGTCTTATCCCTGTAAGTTTAGCCAATATTTTCCTTTCTAATATCATGGAATTATAGTCAAACCCCATTATGAGAAATCCTATCTTGGTCTATTCAAAGAAGCGTGATTAGATGATCAGGGCGAACACTTACAACGTATTATATTTTTCTTATTTTTATTAGCAGTATACTTTTTTTTATTAGACAGGGAAAAACTTGGCCTAACCTGGCAGGTTCGGACCCAGTTGTCTCACGAGAAAAAAGAAAAAAAAGAGAGAACGAATCATATCAGAAGCAGCTTTGATAGATTACTGACAGAGCTGCCTCTAGATGAATGGTCTCCCAAACCTAGGGTTGGTACCAACGGTGGGCTCAGCTTGTCTGGTAGGAGCAGCTATTGCACCTCACCTTGTGTTGAGACCTTGCAGGTTCAAAACCCAATGGTGTAGTTGTAAACTGGTAGGGCCTAGCTTGCCTTTCAAAACAACAAAGAAAAACCTAGGGCTGGTAAACAAAACTAAACGGACAGTGGTGTTCAGTTGATTGAGCCTGTGGCTCAGCTCGTGTCCGGGTTTAGCCTCAAACTCGGCTAGTCCCTGAATGAGATGAGCCAAACACGAGTTGGCTAGTGTAAAAACATTCTATGTTATTTATACATGAAATATATAAATATATATTACAGTTAATAGTTTATATTTTATGTATATATTTTTTATTCATCCTTTTTCTTTTGTATATATTTTACACATTCTTCTTTTTATATATTATACATAAAAATATATATATTTTATCTATACGAGCTCTCTCGAGCCGAACATCTTGTATTTGGGCTCGACTCATTTAAGCTAAAGGAGCTGCTCATGGCTCCGCTCGCTAGCTATATGAACCGATCATGAACAAGTCGAACCAAGCCGAGTCATGAACTGCTCGCTTCGTTTACTCTACCCAAACCCAAGGTTTTGGGTTTATTCTCAGCTGTTCCATCTAGATGCCCTTCATTTAGAGCATCAATGGCTTAGGAAAAATTTGTGAGACCCATCTAGGATACAAAGGCCGTGCATTACCGAATGCAGCTTTAAAAGATTACCGTCAGATCCACTCTCTCTCTCTCTCTAAAAAAAAAAAAAACTGTATGGCTGCTCTGCCCCCAAATAACAGCATCGGTTTTATTAGGTTGCGTACAAATTTTTTTCTTGTTTTGAACCTGGAACGTCCCAACACAAGGTGACGTGCACAACTGCTCCTACCAGACAAGGGGAGCCCGCCCCTTTGGTAACAGGTTGCGTACATGGACAATTGGAAATGCGCATGGCTGGTTTTGAACTTGAGATGTAAGGTTTTCACCACAGTCGTATTTATTTTGCTTCTAAGCATACAAATTCAATTTGGACAAGGAACTAATGGAGGTTGACAGGTTTCCCTCAGGTGGTAAACAAGTACTAATTGTAAATAAAGATATGCTCCCTCCAAGTGTCATATATGCCACAAAATTAATGCAGGGTGAGAATATAATAACACTAGTTCTATGTTATGATCTACAATCTACCATTGATCTAATTTATGATTAAAGTAAATTTCTATAAAAACTAATATAAAGGAAATAAAAATAATACCAAACAATAAATGTTCAATCCTTTTTCAGAGATCCAAATGATTTCTATTTATAGAAACCAAGTTAAACTATAGCTCTTAATATAGATCTATTTATAGAAACCAAGGTAAACCACCTGCAAGTTTTTCTTGCTTCGGCGAGGGTTATAAATTATTTTAATAAAAAATATAATTTCTATATTAAATATCAAAGATGATTTTTATTGATTAAAACTAAAAAAACTGTGCCCTTGTCTTTTATTTTTAAAGTGTAGGGTGATATCCGCCTCTTTGTCGCATAGGGTTCAGCATTTAAATACAGTTAAGAGTCTTAAGACATCATAATAAAAATTTGAATATGGATATGGATCCATACGGAATCTACTATCTATAGAAAAGTTTAGTCTTGACGTAGAAGGTTCAGCTCAACAACTTTTTCTATTATATATAATGCCCTAATAAGTAAGGATGGTAGTGGACCCTGGTAGGATCCGGGGACAAGGTCTCCACCCTCATCTCCTCTTAAAATCCTACTTTTCATCCTCACAGGTTTTGATTTTAACCTCCATCCCCGTTTCATGTCCTCCGTCCCCGGTTCAAACGAAGTGAGGTGGGGTGGGGTCCCATTTTCCCACGGTCCATTGCCATCTTTAAGAAAGGATCGGAGACTAGGTGGAGCGCGGCAAAGCAGAAAAGGGCAGAGAAAAGCCTAAGTCTATCCCTTCCTTCATCCCGGCACGAGTTTTGATTTTAACCTCTATTATTGCTTCCATCCTAGATCCAAACAGGGCAAGGGGAGGGGGGGTCGGGTTGGCGGGTCAGCATACCTCAACACAAACCCGACCCGTTTATTAAATGGGTCGGCTGTGGTCAACACGAACCTGACCCATTTATTAAACGGGTAACCCAACACGACACGGGTCGGGTTCGAGTAAACGGGTTGGCTGATGGGTCAAGGTCGGGTAAACAGGTTGGCGGGCGGGTCGGGTAAACGGGTTGACCCACCCACCTAACCCGTTTAATTGGCGGGTTGGCATACCCCTAACATGAACCTGACCCGTTTAATAAACGGGTTAGGCAGGTCGACCCATTTACAACACGAACCCATTTAAGCCAAACCCGAACCCGGCTAAGAAGCAGGTTGGCAGGTCGTGTCAGATTTTTCCACCCCTAGTGTGGGGTCCGTTTTCCCCCAATCCACTCCCATCCCTAAGTATGAAGGATTATCGGATCTAAATGGAAGGATAGGCGGGTTCGGTTCTCTAATTAGTTTGGACTCCCGTTCCTGACTCAGACCCGATCTTTCGAAGTTGCTACCCAGCTTCGCCGTACAACAGGAGAGGACAATTTTGTAGTTTCCTGTAAACAAATGTACAAAGAGGTCGGGTTAAAAAATGACTAGCTGGTGGGAGGCGATCTCCTGACATTCGAGCCGAACGTGTGCAGGACACGTGAGAGCAGGCGTTACGAACCTCCTTTTTAACTCAAACTCCTCTATATCTAACCGAACTCTTAACCCTGGTTAATTTCCCGCTTTGCTGCTCTCCTTTTTAACCCTTACCCTCGCCTTCTTTTGCACGATTCTCGTCCTTCCTCGCCTCTCCATTGCCGGAATCCTTACTTCCGCAACGCGCCGGTGACCGGAGCGTTCTTCATACCGTCTGCGCCTTCTTGAACGCTGTTTCGGAGAGATAACCGTTCGATTTTCCGGTAACATTCTGACCCCCCGGCGTCACATTCTTTAGGTATTCGTCCAACTTATCACCGGGATCGGATTTCTTTCTTCAGAATCTTATTTTCCGGAGGAAACTTGGATTCTAACGATCAACTTCTAATGAACTGCTCCTTTAGATGAGTTTCCGGTAGTCCGAATGTCGTTGTTTGGCGAAATTCTGGATTCCGGTGAAGCTGAGTTCCGGGATTTTCCGGCGAGACTGTTAGTCTTAGGGATGATCGCCCGAGATGAGTTCCAGGATTTTCCAGCGAGACTGTTATCCTTAAGGGATGATCTCCGGGATGATTTCCACGATTTTCCTGCGAGACTGTTATCGGACGGTGCAACCGGTAAAGAAACTGGTCGAGTGTCTTGGCTAGCCGGAATTCCGTTTCCTGTTTCCCTGCGGAATTCCGTATTCTGGCCTTCCTGGAAAGCTGTTTCTTTGATCCAGAGCGTCGGTTTTGTACTGAGATGTGCGTTCGGGGGGGGGGGGGGTTGGCCGTTAGGGTTGTAATGGATTGTTTTGTTGACGGGGTGTGAGTTTCCGTGCCTTTAGTGCACTGCCGTCGCATTTTTTTCCGACATAGTGAAAGAGAGATCGGTTCGTCTCGAGGAGTGAGCTGCGAAAGGTCTCTCTGTCACTCTCTGGGATTTGTTGGTTTCAAAATTTTCACTTTACATTGATCATTATTTTCCTTTTCCTCTTGTCGATTTCTCTGAAAATTTTTCTTATCGAGATATTGGTATTTTTATTGTTCAACAGCAACAGGTTTTATGATGATGATTGAATTAGAAATGCAGGCATTATCGTCAAGCTAATTTGTCCATAAAAAATGGAATGATAGTATTTTTTTCTCATTATTTTTGCGTTTTCTGCCTATTTTAAGTACGGTTTGATACGTAGAAAACAAAAATAAAATGGTTTTTGCTTTATGCTCTTTCTTCGTCTTTTCTTTGTCTTTTCTATTTTGTTATTGGTATTTTTTTTTTTAATCTGTTTTCCTAATTGTTGTTTATATCTTTTTATTTAATTTGCTAATATCGGTACTAATTTTGGTGGAGAAGGCTGAAGTCCGACTCTGTTATATTTTAGTAATTTAGTTATTAAACTTGAGTTCATAGGTCGAATTTCTTTAAATTATTGTGTTTTTTTTTCTAATGTATGTACATCGTGTTTATGTCCTAAAATTCGTTCCAAAAACGACTGTTATGCCATCTGAATTACCTTCCCTTTCTGAAGGAAAGCTAAAAAAGAAGGAGCCTGTCAGTGAGCTCTCACAGCACAATGGCAAGTTGGTTATTTAAACAGTTGAGGGTATTTAGAAATGTTTTGTTTCCCCGTGTTTCTATTGTCCCATATTAGGGGTATCTTTTGTCATTTCCAAAATCTACAAGGATAGATTGGTCGCTGCATCTGCGACAAAGCACGTTCATGAGTCTCTTCTTCTTTAGCGGGGCTTAATCCTCATTCCTGCAAATGTCAAGGGAAAGCAACGTGTTGATACGACGTAAAGGATTCTCCAGAAAAGCACTTTTTTGATGACTAATATAACCCTCTCTTCCATATATTTACAATTCTATTGCCCTCGAGGTGATCGGGAGTAAATTGGTAATGAACGGTGTAGATCCGACCAATTTATCATCTTCATGGTTCTTTTACGAAATTTGGGCGGTGCATTAACTGCTCATTGTCCTTGTGTCTGTGTAAGATTTCTGAGTACTTGCTTTCCTTTCCTTTCCTTTCCTCATGATTCGCAGCCGCCGTCTCTGCTCTGAAAATTGGTTTCTTCTGTTTTTGCTCTTTCATGGTTTTTAGGTACAGAGAGAAGAGAGGGAGAGAGCGCGCGTGGGTGGCCGCCAATTAGAGTCAGGGTTGGTGGAAGCGAAGGCAAATGCCGTCATTTTCAGGGAGAGAGGGATGTCGTTGCACGGTTTCCAGCCCTAATGTCACCGCTGCAGTTGCTTTAATGATCACTTATCTCCTCATCGCATTTAATGGTATAGAGTAACATAGAACCCTCTCTCTCTCTCTCTCTATATATATATATATATATATATATATATATATATATATATATATATATATAGGGGGGCATTTTGCTCATGCTAGTTTTTTTTTCTGAAGTTTTCCAGTTTTCCTTTTTGGACGGTACTTTGGTCAAAATGGAGTGACCCGGTATCGAAGTTGCTCAGGCGTGTCACGTCGAGCCGAATGATCAAAGAAATGCAGCTTGGCCTAGTGTTATCGGTGTTGTTTAGATCGCACACGGCACACTTCTCACTGCATGTCACCATGAAAAATGTCCAATTGCCCTTTTTATGTTGGTTGTACCTGTGCGGATGATTCAGCTTGTTTGCTAACATGGGATACACTGGTATACTGTGGAAATTGTATGGATGCATTCAATTGATTTGCAAACACGGGATCCATTTTTAGTCATGGCTCTTGTGGAGGTCACTCCATTATCCAGACTTACCTCAAATTTCTAGATATGGTGGGGTAAATTGGGATGTAGTGTTTGGCTCACAATTTTGGGGTAAATGGGTGCATCAACCTATCCCTGATATTGGTACTTCATCGCTGTCTTCCCTGAACAAAATTCCGAGTTTTCCCATCTAATCTCTTATCCTACCCAAGCATCTAACTACACCCTTGTAACCTAAACCAATCACCATCTATGTTTTTTGTCTAGAAAAAAAAAAGCAAAGAAAAATCCAAAGGGATTGTTCAACGTGTGGCATATTAAGTGATACCAATCATAAGGGGGGGGGGGGGGGCTCATGCAGGAGAGCGGATCCTGTAAAACGAAACCCACTCTTCTGTGGGTCCTACTTGTACTGAGCTACAGTATGTGGTGGGTTTTGTGGTTGTAAACGCTGGGTGAGATTGCTAATCTCAGCCAGCGTTTTGCAGGATCCGGAGGCAGCCCATGTTGCGACGCCAGGCTATATGATTGTTCTTCGATTCTGTGGCCAATGAATTTTGGTTTCTCGTTCTGTGCAGGAGTTCACTGCAGAGGGGACGAAGTCTCGCTTGACTCGCAGTCGCAGGCCAGAAAAAATTTCACTGCTAATCGCAGATTCCTCGTCTTGGGTAAGAATCTCGGATTTTTTTTCTCAGCTAAATTATCCCAAGTATTATTATTTATTTTTCTGGTCATCCGAAGGTCAAATTCTCATCATAGTCTTCCGCCGGTTCATCCATGTGATGAACGGCAACCCAAACACCATGGTTGGATACTTTACTCTCAGATGGGTCCCACAAAATTTTTCAGTCATTCATCTCGTAGATGAACGGCATCTAAAGCTCAAAAAATGAACGGCTGAAAAGCAAGGAAAGTGGGTGTCATACAATACAAGTCCCAACACTAGGTGCTATTTCTTTTTCCGATTTGTACCCATATTCGGGTTAAAGCTCGTCTATCTCCATTATCTGCATCTCTCCTTGTGCTTATCTTCGGCAAAATTGCAACACTACCCTCGACTTTCTTCGTTTATGATATCTGTATGCATGTTGTAGGTTTGCTCGTTGGGCACACTTGCTAATTTTTCTTCTTTGTATGTTCATTTTGTCGTCGTTCCACTATGACAAGCACTTTGTTTGAAACCTCCTTGATGCAGAGGACTCAAAGCCCCAGACGATCGAAGAACCATGTTCGAAATCGAGCATAGTGCTGTACCAAGGAGACGGTGCGCCGCTCCCCAACGGGATACCGACGTATACGGTTGAGATCCTCAATACATGCCCAAACGGATGCCGCATCTCTAGCATCCATGTTGCCTGCGGATGGTTCAGCTCTGCCCGGCTGATAAACCCCACCATTTTCCGGCGCATCGGCTACAACAACTGTCTCGTCAACAATGGCCGTCTTCTGCTACCCGGCCGCAGCATCACCTTTCAGTACGCAAACACTTACCAATATCCCATGTCGGTAGCTTCCGTGGTCTGTACCTGAGCTCAGGCACGCACCGGAAATGAACCCGCGTTCTTGGTTGGATCGTGTGCCTCTCACCATATTTTCCTTTTACTTGAAGATCCAGCATGGGGAAGTTAAGGACTTCTTTACGGGATTTTGTACATCTCAGATGTCGATGTGCAAGCCTCTGTGGCCCTCTGTTCTTGTAGAACACACGGTCCCACAAGGACACAAGTGTGGACATTTTGTCTCTTCATGAAGTCAAAGGACAATACGGTTTATGTTTTGACTCAGGATTAAGGGTGTTCTTTTTTGGCATAGAGAGAGAGAGAGCAATGGAAAGGAAAGGCCGAGACAGTAAGGGAATGGTATTTTTGACGATGTATTTATGGACGGTTGCCTAGAAAGGTATGATTCGTATAATTAATTAAACATCTAAATTACCATTATTATGTGATATCAGTGATGATAATTAGTATTATGAGAAGTATGGTTGAGGCTTTTTGTCATTGCGTTGCTGCGGTCCCACCTTTTTTTTTACGGCAGATCAGGTGCAATCACATTGCACATTTTTAAGGTGCGTTTGTGTGTTAACGGAAAGTAGGTTTGTTTTTTTTCAGAAATGCATAGATGGGCGTGCATTTTCGTGGGGCCTGCAGTCACAACACAAACAGTAGAATCATGCATTTCTGCGGAAAACCCTTGATGGACGTGCTATTTTACACGCTGGAGGTGGGTTTTCTGCGGAAGGGTGGAGTCCGATTCCATTTCTGCTGCAGTTGGTTCCATGGAAGGGGGTGCTGCGGATTAGTTAGAGATTGACTCTTGGATCGTGTTTTTGGGCAAAAACAAAAAAATTTAAGTGATGAAAATTAGTGTAATTATAGCTGTTGATTTTTTAATTACCAAAAAAAAAACTTCCGACACACTGGATTCCTGTGATTTAAAAGTTGATCTCCATAGAATAGACCATGTAGATGTTAAGGACAAGGATTCCTATGAAAGAGCCTCACTTTCAGAGGAAACATCCTTTACTAAAGGAAACAATAAGGAAAGTCTTGAAGACAGCAATAATTGAGAATCAGAGATACATGGATATACTGTTGAGAACTTTCTTGATTGTAAAACTAAAAAATTACAGAACTGCACCAAAAAAGATGGAAGTGTTTTTCGAAATGCCTTAAAATTTTTGAAATTTCCTAGATGTCCAAATTCATAAATTTTTAGCTTTAAAAAAACTTTTTTTAACCTTTTGCGCAAATGAATTTTCTCAAGCTATGCAGACTTTCTCTCAAATGTGTTTTCTCTCAAATATATAAATTTTTTTAATATATAAACTTTTTCATAAATACATGAATTGTACCCCTCTTGTCTGTGATGTTTTTTACTAGGTTTGCACCTGGCAGGTACATTTTGCGGGCATTCTCTTTGGAAGCATCACTAAATGTTTTAACGATGCTTTTGAAGCATCCGTAAAGGCTTTGCTAAAAGATTTTTTAAGATTTTTTACCTTTAGCGATACTTTTGTAAATACTAATTACTGTCACATTCGCAACCCTGAATTGCAAAGGTTTTCAAAATATGCGCAACTCTTTTTTACTAAAATCACCCAAGGAATACATATAAAAGAACGATCACAAATATATGAAGACACTAGCCTTGGGAGGCCTGGTGGATTGGATCTTCGTAATCTCAGGTCTGATCGAGGAACTAGGAATTCTAGTATCTACCTAAGAATGTATGCAAAGCCTTATGATAATTGGTATGGTATGTGATACCCATGTAAGATGAGAATGGCGTGAAACATTTACATGGTCCAAGCTAGGGGTGGCAATGGTGTCGGGTTGGCGGGTCAGCATACCTCAACCCGAACCCGACCCGTTTATTAAACGGGTCGGCTGTGGCAAACACGAACCCGACCCGTTTAATAAACGGGTAACCCGACACGACCCGCCAACCCATTTAATAAATGGGTCGGGTAAACGGGTTCTCAGGTTCGTGGGTCGGGTTGACGGGTCGGGTTGGCGGGTTGACCCACCCGCCTAACCCGTTTATTAAACGGGTCAGCCGGGTTGGCATACCCCCAACCCGAACCCGACATGTTTAATAAACGGGTTACGTGGGTCGACCCGTTTATTAAACGGGTTGGCTTAATCCCAACCCGAACCCGCCTAAGAGGTGGGTTGGCGGGTCGTGTCAGAAATTGCCACCCCTAGTCCAAGCAAAGTTCAATCCGCTAAATTGAGTACATGCATTTTGGGTTTCGTCGGTGGTTCAAGTATTAAATTGATTCTCAAACCGATGGGACTTGGAATAAAGGTCCTAGGGATGCCTAAGGACGTGTGAGAGAGTTCAATATAGTTGTTGGAAAATGGGTTAGGATGCTAATGGTTAGGGGTTATTGATTTAGAAGGATCAGGTAAATTGAGTACATGATTGTAGCAGGTTGAGAAGATGTTTTCCATGACATGGAATGTAGGTACATAATCACACAATCATAAATATTGCTCGATGGAAAGCAGGATCAGACAATCATAAATATCAAAGGAGCTTGGGCTCTCCAAAAGTGGTGATTGACCAACTCTAGAGGGTTTGGTCCACGTGGGTTTGGTCCATGTGTAGATCGAAGAGGGAAGAAATGAGAGAGAGAAAAGAAAGAAGAGAAAAAAACACCAGAAAGAGAAAGAAATCAATTCTTTAAATTTGCATAACATCTAAAATAGAGACTTTAAATTTGCATAACATCTAAAATAGAGACGTAAGTCACTTTATATAGTGTGTGACATGTCTTTGAGTCTAGACCTAATAAAAAAGTGAAATACTAGTTCATAAACCCCATGCACCTTTTAATTAAACATGTTTCTAACTAGTAGTTAAAACTAGATTAAAAAGGGGTTAGCCAAATTGGGTCTCTCCCTTACCAAACCCTAGTTACCTTAACCAAATTACTAAAAATATAATTAAAATAAAAATATATATATTTTCTCCACAAGGTTTGACATTAACCGTTTTATACGTTTCAAGCGATTACCTTGCTCCATGCAAACTTATCATTGTTGAAAAAGTTCAGCTTGTGATCATGCAAAAATTCGTTTCTCTCTCGCAAGGGAGGGGAAAAATTTTGCGATGATAACAGGTTTGGCGACCGAGATGGGAACTGTCTTCGCCTGATCAATTATGTGTTTTAACTTAGCTCAATTATCAAAATTATGTTCTATGGAATGTCAGCTTTAATTTCTGATATCATGTGAACCTAGGAGCCTAGACTTGAACCCAGCTGACATGGATTGCATGTAGACTAGGCATGGTTTGGTAGGACCATATTGAGGAGAATTATGCATGCTCACTTAGACTTAGGTCTGAAATACAACACTCCTCGATCTAGGACTTGTATGAAAACAATGTTTGCTTCTTCAAAAGTTTTCGAAATTCTATCTCTTTAGGACTTAGAGCCCTCTGTTTGCCTGCATGTGATCATATTTCAAAAACCACCCCACCTATGTCTACCCGGTCTTCACGTTGCTGGGCTCTCTTCCAGAACCATAGTTCGGGACAGAGCCTCACAACTGGGCCACTTATTTGGGCTAACGCCCCCCTGCCACGTACCAAGGGCCATAGTCCAACGTATATCGGCAGGCGCTCAAGGATGTTGGGAAAACACAAGCCTAGACCCGGAGATGAGTTTTATGCCACGTACATTGAGCCTCGGCTCGAGTATATCGGCATAGCATGATTGGACACAGTTGATCTGAGCCTAGAGTCAGGATTAGGGTCCTAAAGCTTTTTCAAAATCAATGCATTTAGAGTTGGCATCTTAGGGATTGCTGTATGTGCATAATTGTTTGGAATTGAATGTATGATATTCATTTTCGCCTTATTTTCTCATATTTTTCCCAATTTTTCCAAAATACCAAACAATTTTCCAAAATACCTCATTTTTCATCTTTTATAAAATATCTCCTTTTTCTCAAAAACCCTGGACGATTTTTTTTTCAAATTATCCACCTTTTCTTCAAAACTCCAGGAGATTTTTCATTCTTTCGTTACTCTGGACTTCGAATTTCTAGCTTTTTATCCTGCCTGCAATTTTCAAAATTCTTGTATTTTTTTCAAAGTCTAATTCCAATCTTCCTATCTTTCAGTCTAATGGCATTCAGTCAGTTCGACTCTGTCTTTCCTGAGGGTCACATCTCCTACGAGGTGCGATAAAGTCTTCCTGAGCATCGATCTCTTAGCACCGAACCCTTCTTCCCTCGGTGGTACTATGTCTGGTTCAAAACTTCTCTCGTATGTTTCCGGACCACTTGAGCGATTGCGGGTTGGAATTGGCATCTGCAGTGGGGAAGTTGACAGTTAATGGCAATCTGATCCATGCACTGGCAGAGCGGTGGAATCCGCACACTTGCACATTCTGGTTCCCGTGGGGTGAGATAACACTACTGATGAATAGGTTTTCAGAGATTATGGGACTACCTGAGCCAGCCGGTCAGCCTGGAGATCCGTTAGAGCAACAGTTTCTAATTAATGTCAAGGGTCTGGACCCTAAGGATGTCGTGGCTCGCATGACAGGGCGTAAGTCTTGGCCACAGATTGAAGAAAATGAGAATGAGTATGTGAGCCTGATCGAGATCTATCAATAGTACGAGGCATTTGCAGAAGTCAACTCATTATCTAGAACAACTCGAGAAAGAAATCAGCATGCGATGGTTCTGTGCACTGAAGGGCTCACCCTCTTCCCAAATATACATATGTGTATGGCAAGCAGTTCAAGCTACTTGGCCCATTTTCCTGTACCTACTACTATCCAGAGTGATGCGTCAGGCAATTTTCTCAGAGACAGAAGCGCGTAGAAGCTCGGCTACTATCAGAGGTTATGCCAGAATTTGACCTTGCATCAGCGCAGTGATCCGAAACATACCATTCTGCCAAATATGGCTGGGATTCTTTCATCATTCTCACTCTTTTCTCCAATCCTTGTGTCTCTGCTGATCATAAAGAGTGGTGGCAAATTGTTTGTCCGCCCCCTCTTTCTCAGGTTTATTATTAATACAAGCATGTTTTCCCTTCAATGAATAAAAATCTTTCAAATTCTTCATTCTTGGTTTGACAACCTCGCCTAGGTGACAAGACATATTTGCAGTTGTTCGTTGTTCTTGCAAAGAATGACAACATAATTGTCGTGACTCCAGCGGCGACCCAATCCCTAGTAATGGGATGTTCTTCCAATTGTCTACCAAATTCTCATCAAATATTTTTTTCTATATTCATTTCTATCCTGAATCTTCATCATCGAAATTTAATCATCCATTCTGTAGAGAGCATCAGTATTCCCAAGTGGTTCAGATCAAATCAAGCAAGAAGCCACCACTGTATCAGGGCATCAGTGATTTTAGAAGCAGACAAGAAGAAATGGATTCTCCAAGATCTGCCAGAAGACAGAGTCTGAATGATAGGGATGACATTGATCCTGCTACATATCAGATGTTCAAGAAAATGATGATTAGGATGATGTCTGAGCAAGCTGAAGACAGTTTCAAAAAGGCTCCCATCAAGGAGAAGACATCTGTCTCCTTCTTTGAGAGTATCACTGGTAAGAGCAACGAGCGATTCAATGCATGTCTGCCTGATATTTTATTCTCGTTGATGTCCTCTATCATCGTGGATTCAGTTCTGAATATTCCAAATGCCTAGACGAAGAAGAAGCCAAAGAAGTTGTGCAAGAAGCACATGAAGGCATTTGCGGTGGTCACGTCGGCTACCAAACTCTTATCAAGCAAATCATCTGGGCGGGATATTATTGGAAGACTATGCTACAAGATTGCTACCATTTTGTGAAGAAGTGTGCTCTATTCCAGATACATGCACCTTTCGTTCATGCGTCAGCAACATATTTGCAATCTGTTATCTCTCCATGGCCATTTTCTATGTGGATCTTTGATGTTGTGGGCCCCACCACTCCCTGCTTCAAACGACTACAAATATTTTCTTGCCGCAACAGAATATTTTACTAAATGGGTAGAAGCAGTCACTCTACGCACAGTAGAAGGTCGACATGTGATCTCATTCATCCACAAGAATATCCTATGTCGTTTTGGCATACCACATGATATTGTGTTGGACAATGGCAGTTATTTCAAGAATGAGAGAATGAGGACATTCTGCTCAAAATTCGGAATCCATCATCATTTCTTCGCTCTTTATTATCCTCAAGGGAATGGTCAAGCATAGGCTACCAGTAAGATTCTTATTAGAATCTTGGAGCGAACTTTAAAAACAGTTTGTGACTGGCATGAGAAGATCCATAATGCATTATGAGCATACAAAACCACCATTCGAACTCCAACTAATGCTACTTCGTCAGAACTTGTCTACGGAACTGAAGTAGTACTGCCTCTACAAGTTCAGAAACCTGCTCTAAAATTTGCATCACTTTTAGAATTACCTCTTGATCAGTATCAGCAACAACGACTGGTACAACTTGATTTGCTCGATGAAAGAAGACTCAAAGCAGCAGAGCATGCTCAATCATATCGTTAGAGGATAGTCAGGCAATATGCAAAATTTTTTATTAAAAGGAAATTCTGAGTCAATGATCTAGTGATCAGATCAACGACCTATCTCAAGCACCGCCCGGGTGGCAAGTGGTCGCCGAATTGGGAAGGGACCTATGTTGTCGAGGAAGCATTACCCCGCAATTCATATCTACTTATCAATGCCGATGGTGTGGAATTATCAGACCCCATCAATGCTCAACATTTGAAAATTTTCTATACTTAAATCCCTTATTCCATCATTTGTAATTCCTTAATATATTTTCTTCAATAATGGTCAAATTCTTCTTTCCGAGTTACACTGGGGCATTATTTTGAAAATTTGTCTTCAAAACATTCTGTATGCAGGCAGGATCAAACAAATCTCTCATTTTGCATACATGTGCATTCATTTACATCATTTTGCATACATTTACATTTACATGCATTCATTTGCATCAAATTCACTTCCCCTTCAGGTTAAGGGATAAACCTGAACATTCCCTTTCAGGTTAAGGGATAAACCTGAACTTCCCCTTCAGGTTAAGGGATAAATCCTGAGACCCCGACAGTTGTCCAAGTCGTCGTGAGGGTGAAGACTGAAAATCTTCTATCAAAATCAATTAGTAAATTCTCAAAAATCCAGTGTTCGTGTTGGAAAGATTTTCAAAATCCAGGGTTCGTGCTGGTAAAAATTTTCTAAATCCAGTGTTCGTGCTGGTAAATTTTCAAAAATCCAGTGTTCGTGCTGGAAAGATTTTCAAAATCCAGGGTTCGTGCTGGTAAAAATTTTCTAAATCCAGTGTTCGTGCTGGTAAATTTTCAAAAATCCAGTGTTCGTGCTGGTAAGATTTTCAACATCCAGGGTTCGTGCTGGTAAAATCTTCAAAATCCAGTGTTCGTGCTGGTAATTCTTCCAAAAACAGTATTCGTACTGATCTATTTTCAAAATCCAGTACTTATACTGGTTCATTTCCAAAATCCAGTATTCACACTGGTACATCTTTCAAAATCCAATTTTTATTGGTCAAACTTTCTAAATCTGGTTTTACTGGTTAATGTTTTCAAACCTAATCCATGCTGATCTAGTCTTCTTGCGGGATTCGAGTTCCGACTCGAATTTTCTTTCCTCTGGGATTCGAGTTTCAACTCGAATTTCTTTCCCTTCTGAATTGGTCTAGAAGATTAGAGTTCTGACTCGAATCTTCTTCCAAATCCAATTCAAATGTCCTAGAATTGGTCTAGAAGATTAGAGTTCTGACTCGAATCTTCTTCCAAATCCTATTTCAAATATCAAATTTCAAATTTCAAAGTTCCAAATTCTAATTTCGGCCCTCGGGCCACCCAATTTCCAAATTTCCAATTTTGACCTTCAGGTCAATCAATTTCCAAATTTCTAATTTTGACCTTCGGGTCAATCAATTTCTCAATTTCCAAGTTTCAAATTCCAAATTTCCAATTTCGACTTTCGGGTCAATCAACTTCAATTTCGACTTTCGGGTCAATCAATTTCAAAATTTCCAATTTCCAATTCCAAAATTTCCAATTTCCAATTTTGACATCCGGGTCACCCAATTCTCTATTTCAACCTTCGGGTCACTCAATTTCTAATTTTGACCTTCGGGTCATTCAAATCCTCAATTTCGACCTTCGGGTTATTCAATCCTTCAATCTCAACCTTTGATTTCCCATTTCGCCCCCTTGTGTCATTCGACTCTCAATTTCGAACTTCAGGTCATGTAATTCTCAAATCTTGACCTTCGGGTCATCCAATTTGATCAATCAGGCCTCTAGGCCGTCCACTCTATCAGATTCTCAATTCAAGCCTTCGGGTTACGATCTTACCAACATGAATCATTCTCCTGCCTTCGGTTTACAACTTTGTCAATATCTATCACTTTCCAAGCCTTCGGGTTACAATTTCATTAATGTCAATCATTTTTAAATCAACAAAATCCTGCTTTTGAGCGGGTCAGTCAACAAATTCTGCTTTTGAGCTGGTCGGTCAACAAATCCTGCTTTTGAGCTGGTCGGTCAACAAATCCTGCTTTCGAGCTGGTCGGTCAACAAATCCTGCTTTCGAGCTGGTCGGTCAACAAATCCTGCTTTCGAGCTGGTAGTTCAACAAATCCTGCTTTCGAGCTGGTCGATCAACAAATCCTGCTTTCGAGCTGGTAGTTCAACAAATCCTGCTTTCGAGCTGGTAGTTCAACAAATCCTGCTTTCGAGCTGGTAGTTCAACAAATCCTGCTTTCGAGCCGGTCGGTCAATAAATCCTGCTTTCGAGCTGGTTAGTAAAAACAAAACCCAACTTTCAAGTTGATCTTTCACTAAGTCTTTTCAGGACTCAATTTGG
Source organism: Nuphar pumila (assembly GCF_984573655.1). NCBI lineage: Eukaryota > Viridiplantae > Streptophyta > Magnoliopsida > Nymphaeales > Nymphaeaceae > Nuphar > Nuphar pumila. The sequence goes on from NC_143264.1 coordinate 25,821,386, forward strand.
GTATGGATGTGTCAATTAGACCTCAAGCAATTTCTATCACCAAGGATTTCAAGAACATTTTGCCAATTTGCCATTAAATATTTGTTGATTTCAAAATTTTTATTGCACAAAAATATTACCTCAGAATACCTTCAATATTATTTTCGAAAGGTCAAAGCTTTTGTGAAAAAGGATTCAAAATTCAAATTCTTTCTATTGGCCAACCAAAAGGGTGAAGAATAAATCCTCGATATGGCCAGCAAAAGGAAATTCAATGTTGTTGCAAAGCCATAAGTGATCGGTATTGATCGCAGTCAATGACACATTTTTAAAGATCATTCTTGGAAAATAAAACAGTCGAAATATCCTGGGTGATACAGAAAAATCCATTAAATCCCTATATCTCATCAATCACCTAAGCTGCAATTAAATATCTGCAAAAGGGATCTCTCAATTGTCGTCAAGATGAAGGCGAATTAGGCGAGTAGACCCCCGGGGCCAAAGAAGATTTGAATCATCTCCAAGATGACGGAGTTTGTGACGGATCCTTCCAGGGAAAGTTCAGAGCACCGTCAAGATGAAGGCGACTGCGATGAGCCTCCCGACAAACCCTAAAGGATATTTAATTTCTGCTATCATCAAAAGATTTCCAACCAAAGAGCCAATAACCGTCAATATAATCCCTGAGAGAAAAAGAAGGATCGGAGCATCTCTGAGATGAAGGAGTTTGTGACGTACCCTTCCCAAAAAAAAAAGAGAGAGAGAAAAGTCAGAACATCTCCAAAATAAAGGATGATGTAATCCCCAAAAAGCCCAAGAGATCTCTAATTCTGCCAATAAAGAAAAAAAGTGGGCAGAAAGATCATCATGAGAAAAGAATCCCAGGATATCAGACTGCCAAATTTGCCAAAGAATCTTCTTTAATTTTGTGAAATTCTATTATCAATATTCTTTCACCAATTGCTCTCACAATATCAAGAATACTCTCTTTTCTGCTCATATCAAGGAAATTGATAGCTTCCTTGAAAGAAAGCCAATTGCAAGCAATTTGAATTCGAATCTTGATTCTACGGAGTTAAGCCCAGTCGGAGGTAATACTTCAGGTAGAAAAGAGGAAAGATTTTCATACCAATATACCTCAATTTCAAGCATTTTGAATCAACAAACAATTTTTAACATTTTGGCAATATTTTCTTACTATCTTGACATGAAGTGAAGAGCTCGATGTCCATCTTGACACATCCTGATATCACCTTTTACCTCCTTGAGAGAGTAACCTTTATCATCTTTCGCGTTGTTGAAAGATTAGCCTTTTCTGTGAAAGGATCGCCTTTGTTATGTTTCGCGTTGTCGAAAGAATTCATCTTTTGCGTTGTCAAAAGAATTGCCTTACTCCTTTGGATCGCCTTATCGTCTTTCGCGTTGTTGAAAGAATCGCCTTGTTCCTTTGGATCGCCTTTCCCATCTTTCGCGTTGTCGAAAGAATTCATCTTTTGCGTTGTCAAAAGCATCGCCTTATCGTCTTTCGCGTTGTTGAAAGAATCGCCTTGTTCCTTTGGATCGCCTTTCCCATCTTTCGCGTTGTCGAAAGAATTCATCTTTTGTGTTGTCAAAAGAATCGCCTTACTCCTTTGGATCGCCTTATCATCTTTCGCGTTGTTGAAAGAATCGCCTTGTTCCTTTGGATCGCCTTTCCCATCTTTCGCGTTGTCGAAAGAATTCATCTTTTGCGTTATCAAAAGAATCGCCTTACTCCTTTGGATCGCCTTATCGTCTTTCGCGTTGTTGAAAGAATCACCTTGTTCCTTTGGATCGCCTTTCCCATCTTTCGCGTTGTCGAAAGAATTCATCTTTTGCGTTGTCAAAAGAATCGCCTTACTCCTTTGGATCGCCTTATCGTCTTTCGCGTTGTTGAAAGAATCGCATTGTTCCTTTGGATCGCCTTTCTCATCTTTCGCGTTGTCGAAAGAATTCATCTTTTGCGTTGTTAAAAGAATCGCCTTACTCCTTTGGATCGCCTTATCGTCTTTCACGTTGTTGAAAGAATCGCCTTGTTCCTTTGGATCGCCTTTCCCATCTTTCGCGTTGTCGAAAGAATTCATCTTTTGCGTTGTCAAAAGAATCTCCTTACTCCTTTGGATCGCCTTATTGTCTTTCGCGTTGTTGAAAGAATCGCCTTGTTCCTTTGGATCACCTTTCCCATCTTTCGCGTTGTCGAAAGAATTCATCTTTTGCGTTGTCAAAAGAATCTCCTTGCTCCTTTGGATCGCCTTGTCATCTTTCGCGTTGTTGAAAGAATCGCCTTGTTCCTTTGGATCGCCTTGTTATCTTTCGTGTTGTCGAAAGAATTCATCTTTCGTGTTGTTGAAAGAGTCACCTTATTTCTCTTCAAGAAAATTGTCTTATTCACCATCCAACTTACCATTTCATCGCCCAATCAGGATAAGGGTACAAACCTGAGCCCCCTTTGATGAGGTATTTCATTTTCCGCCCAATCAGGATAAGGGTACAAACCTGAGCCTCCTTTGATGAGGTATTTCATTTTCCTTCCCAATCAGGATAAGGGTACAAACCTGAGCCTCCTTTGATGAGGTATTTCATTTTCTGCCCAATCAGGATAAGGGTACAAACCTGAGCCTCCTTTGCTGAGGTATTTCATTTTCTGCCCAATTAGGATAAGGGTACAAACCTGAGCCTCCTTTGATGAGGTATTTCATTTTCTGCCCAATCAGGATAAGGGTACAAACTTGAGCCTCCTTTGATGAGGTATTTCATTTTCCGCCCAATCAGGATAAGGGTACAAACCTGAGCCTCCTTTGATGAGGTATTTCATTTTCCGCCCAATCAGGATAAGGGTACAAACCTGAGCCTCCTTTGATGAGGTATTTCATTTTTTGCCCAATCAGGATAAGGGTACAAACCTGAGCCTCCTTTGATGAGGTATTTCATTTTCCGCCCAATCAGGATAAGGGTGCAAACCTGAGCCTCCTTTGATGAGGTATTTCATTTCCCAATCTGGTTAAGGGTTAAACCTGAGCTTCGTTTCTACATGAGGTATTTTTTGTCTCGTCCAGGTTAAAGGCAAAACCTGAATCTCACTTCTTTTGAGGCAAAATTTTTCTTCTGTATTCTTCATTTCATATCTACCATTTTCATCAGGGCTAATATTTTCATATCCAGTCAGATCCTTCTAACTGGGGCATATTTATAGCCCAAATTTGGTGTGTTTTCTTTGCCACTAAGCTCGTCCTCAAGACGGCTTAGTAGCAAAGAGGGGCATCTGTAAACACCCCAAATTTTCCTCATCCATTCTCAAACAACCCTCCTCGTGTAGTGCCAACTCTGTTAGGTCAGTATAGGAGTCAAACCCTGAGTCAGTTTCAGAAAAGCACCATTTTACCCATTTTCATTAGGAAAATTACCATTTTACCCCTAGGTCATCCCGGACCCCAGTCAGTCGGAGTCAACCAAGCTCATTGGTCAGTTCAAGACAGTTAGAATATCAGTCATCTCAAGCTCATCTGAGCTCACAATGAACAGACCATTTTCATTTCTGACCATTCCTGCCAAAATGGGATCATTTCTTCAAAAATGAGCTCATTTCTCACTCGAATCCAAGCCAATTGTCTCCAAGTCAGTCATTCCCAGTCAGTCATGTTCCCCAGAGTCTAACTTGAGCTCACCAGGAGTTCAAGTGCTCCAATTTCAGTTCAAAACCATTTCTAAGTGTTTAGGAGCCCATTTTAGTCCATTTCAGCTCTTTCAGCTGAAATTGAGCCGAGTTCAGTCAGTTGAGTTAGTGTTTGAGACTTGATTTTAGTTCATCTCAGTATTACTGACCTTTGTTTTAGCTCAAACCCAGTTCAGGTTCGTAATTCACTTCATTCCAATGACCATTCCATACCATTTCTCTAAAAATGGCAGCTTTTCTTGAAAATTCAGTTGGAAAGGTCAGTTGAGTCAGTGTCCGTTGAGTTCATTTGAGTTCTGAAACTCTAAAACCCAGCTCAATCCAGTTCATTTCAGTTGAATCAAGCTCAAACCCTAATTTTCAGTGTTACTCTAGCTTGGCAGAGCTCGAAAATCATTTCTTCAACCATTTTTGCAAATTTTGTCAATTTTAACACTTTTTGAACTGGTACAAGTGTCAATCGGGGTCTAACATCCAAAATTCTTCATTCAGGGTTAGCATTTCGCATAGCATTTCATGTCATTTCTCATCATTTCATATCATTTCTCAGCATTTCATAACATTTCATCACATTTCATTTCATTTTCGAAGTCCAGAACTCCAGCTTTATAAATTCCAATCCAGATTGAGTTTTAAAAGTTTTCAGAAATCAATTTCAAACCTCGAGTTTCCAAAATTGACATTTTCACCCCGGGAGTCTAAATTTGGAAATATTTTCTCAAGAAAAATAATCTGGATTTCTTTCAAAATCAAATTTTCAAGTTTTACACTGGATTTGCTTCGCAATGAGCTATTGAACTTCAAAATCCGAGCTCGTTTCAAAAACTGCCAAAAATAGCTCATTTTGTTTGGAAATATTTTCTCGAGAAAAACAATCTAGATTTCTTTCAAAATTACATTTTTAAATTCTACATTGGATTTGCTTCGCAACGAGGTATTGAACTTCAAAATCCGAGCTCGTTTCAAAAACTGCCAAAAATAGCTCGTTTTGTCTGAAAATAGATTTGGAAGCATTTTCTCAACAAAAACAATTTGGATTTCTTCCAAAATTAAATTTTTAAATTCTACATTGGATTTGCTTCGCAACGAGGTATTGAACTTCAAAATTCGAGCTTGTTTCAAAAACAACCAAAAATAGCTCATTTCATCTGGAAAGTTTCTGAAAAGACTATTTTACCCCTTTAATCGTCAAAATGAATTTCAAAAGTGGAATTTGGACCCACTCTGAGATGGCCCATCCATTTGCATTTTCTGTTTTAATTTATAAAAAAAGAAAAAAAATTACCTTTTTCTTTATTTTTTTGTTTGTTTTATTTTTTTTATTATTTTGTTTTCCTAAGGTGGGACCCACAAGGGGGTCGACCACCCTAGCCCTCAATCCAGCCCATTTCCTTTCTTTCTTCCTCCATTTTCTTTTTTATTTTTATTTTTATTTTTTTACTTTCCTTTTTTCTTTCTTTTCTTTCTTTTCTTTTTTTCTTCTTTCTTTTTCTTTCTTTCTTTCTTTCCTCTCCCAGCCACTCACGTATACCCTATCCAGCCCCTTCTCTTCCTCTTTCCCTCTCCTTTTCCTCCCTTTCTTTCCTTTTCTTTCTCCCCTCTTCTTTCCTTTTCCTTTTCCTTCTTCCCTTCCTTACTCTTTTCTTCCTCCAAAGCCATACGGCTGTAGCCTTGGGCATTACACAGCCTTCTTCATTAATCAATGGTAACTTAGGGAAAGATATCATCTTTCCTAAGTTACCAATCAAAAACAAAAGGAAAAAAAAGAACGGCTGGCCTCCCAAGCTCAATTCACGTCTCTCTCTCTCTCTCCCTTGAACTCTCTCTTTCTCACCCCTTGGCTGCAGCTTCCAGCCATTGAAACAACACCCTTGCAGCCCTCAGCAGCACCAACTAGAAGCCTCCACGCACAACACCATTACAACCATCGATCACAGCATCTGCAGCCTTCTCCATTTGCTGCAGCAAGACCCCAAGCTATCCTTGGCTGCAACTCCCAGCCATTGAAGCCACCTCCAGAGCTCCTTTCTCCAGCCAACAGCCGGCCTCCACTTTGAAGCACCATCAACGTCTTCACCTCCATTACAGCCACCTTCCACAGCAGCAGTTGGGCCTCCATCACAGCCACCTTCCACAACCGCAGTTGGGCCACCTTCCACAACAACAGCTAGGCCTCCAACAGCAGCCCTTCATTGCAGCCATCTTCAAACTTCTCAAAGGCAGCAGCCACCAAAGGGGAGCTCTTTGCAGCCACAGCCATACCTTCATCCTTGGCAGCACCACAGGGACACCTCCACAGCAGCATAGCCATCTCCAGCAAGCCTCCTTCACACCCTTGCTACCAGCCACAACCAACTTCAAGTGCAGCCACTACCTTCATCACACGTTCCAGCCGGCACCTCCTTCTTGACTTCCAGCCATCCTCACCTTGGTGCCTTTGACGCCCCAACTTCCTCAACCTTGGATCATCTCCACCACATCCGCTTTCCTTCAGCCAATCCCAGCAAACCCAAGGTAAGAGCTTCATCTTTTTACTTTTTTATTTTCCTTACTTTCTTGCTTAAGGCTACATGGAGTATGGGATCCCTCCGATGGATGGATCGGATCCCCTATCACCATAGCTAAAATTGAGTTTAGATTATACCCCCTGATTATTTTTGTTTTATCATTGAATTCATGTAAATTTCGTATTATAGGCCTCATATTTAGATTATTTTAATGCTTTATAGGTATTTTGATTAGTTTCTTTAATATTTGCTTATTAGTTTATAGGTTTTGATTTTAAGCGTCAGTCCAGCCTTTGTTTCATGTTTAATTGTTCATCTATAAATTTCAAAATTTTTATGATAGATGTATGGGTTAATCATTCATTTCTCTGCAAAAATTCGGATCGATTTGAGTTAAATAACTCTATCTAATAAATCCAAAGTCCAGATCAGGTTTTAAACCCTCTGGAAATTCCAGATTCCCATTTAGCAGGGTTGTCGACCCAAGATCGCCTCCATGGGTGATTCAATTTTCCCTAAACAAATCATAGTGGATTCATCATTGAATATACTGATTATCTGGAAATTTTGAAGTTTTTCCAGTTTGTTTTACTCTCTGTAAAAAATCGGATTTCCCAGACCTCTGGGAAAATCTCGATTTTCTTTTGTCAGGGTATAGACAGACCCTAATGCATCAAGTCCTCCCAATCCGTAGCCTGTCTGCAAAACCTCTCAACATAACAGTTGTTCCTAACATAATTTACTATCATTTCCCAAAATTTGGGAATTTTTGGATCTGTTTCATTATTTTTCCCGGATTTTCTCTTTCTGTCTAACAGATTCCAATGTCCAGAAATTCCAGAGATTTAGGTCTCTGATAACAGTGTGTCCTTTTCCAAACCATAATCCGAATCCCAAGGGTGTCAAAAAATAAAATCTTTATCTGTTTGTCAGGGACATTTTCCCACAATTTCAACCTTTTTCCCATCTGTTAGCTATTTTTCCCACATTTTCTCCCAAAACCTGTCTATTTCCCTTAAATCCTAGAATCGCCGGATTCCGATCCGACTTGCCGGAGCGGCACAGCTCCGACCATAGGTCAAAACCAGAAAGTGTAAAAATAAAAAATCCTTGAATTACTGTCTTCTATCACCCAATGAAATTTGGGGAATTTTTATGGAAATTGGATATCTTAAATCCCCTTTAGAATCAACATTTTAGGCAAAAATCACAAAATTTAGGGTTTTTATTTGAATTTCCATATTTAAAAATACAAAAAAATTATATTTTAGAGATCAATTATGTTTCTAGGGTTATTTTAGTTGTCCATGCCAAATTTGGTTTAATTCCAAGTTCATTTGCTCCATGTGTTAGTTTATCTTTAAATTCAGAAGCGAAAATCAAGTTAAATTCGATATTTTATGATATTTTCGCCATGTTAGGGTTTTTATCATGTACATAAGCATGTAGAATCATATTAGGGTTAATTTTAATCTCATTTGCATTTCATATTTTTCAATTTTGCAAAATTTATTTCAGAAAACCCTGGTTTCAAGGCCATAGTCTTGTTATCAGGGGTATTTTGGTCATTTTGACCTAAATTTCGAAATTTCAATTTCTAATTCTCCAAAATTTCATGCATATCATCATATTTTATCATATTATGTTTGATTTATTTCATTTGATTTTCAAAATTCCAAAATTTACAATAATTCTTTTAGAAAACCCTGATTTCAAGGTCATCAGGGGTATTTTGGTCATTTTGACCCCAATTTCGAATTTTCAAGTTTATTTTCGAAATTTTATCATTATTTATCATGTTTATATCAAAGGGGGTATGAATTTGGGTTTATATCTGAATAATATCCGATAATTTCCCATATTTTCGGATAAATTCAGAAAAACCTATATTTTTGTGCTAACCTTGTTTTCTAGTTTTGCAGGAACATTCAAGAAGAAGACTTAGTTATTTCATTTATTTATCTTATTCAATTCAATGTAAAAAGCAATGTAATATTTGGAATAAGAGTTACATTTTCTGCTTAGAATAGGATTGCATTGCATATAGTTTAATTTATGCAAATTTCAATATTTGATGTATGATTCATGTGCATTTATTTCAAATCCACTATGGTTTACACGAATGGCACGTGCACAAGCTCTTATGGTGTTTATAAACTCGGTGGGATTCGTATTTATGGCCATAGTCAGAATACGAAGAAAACCAAGATTTATGATCTTTATATCAGCCACATTCAGCCTACACTCTTAGGCTAACTTCAAAAATGCACTGCATTTCTCAAAGTTTCAAAAGGATTTCCCAATTCCTCAATGAAATTCCCTTTTCAAATTCATATTCATTCATTCATATCATTCAAATTGCATTATTTTCAAACTCATTTTCCAATTTCAATTTCAGAAAATTCAATTTTCTCAAGAATTTCCAAGTCTTTCTCAGGATCTGATTTTCTCAAAATCCTAAGTTTTCAAATGACATTTCAAAGCATTTCCCAAGTTCAAATCAAGATTTTCCTATGTTTTCAAATTCTTAAATTTCAAAATCCCAAGTTTTCAGAAATCGATTTTCTCATATTTTCCAGTTTTCCTGAGAATTCATTTTCCATTTCAAAAGTCATTTTCCAATAAATTTCTTAGATTTTCTCAAGATTCTCAAATCCATTTTCTTATAAAAGCAATTCCAAGTTTCCAATCTCAAAACCAATTTTCTCAGATTTTCAAGTTTTCCTGAGAAATCACTTTTTAATGCAAATTTCTGATTTCCAATGAAATTCAATGATTTTCCCAAAAACTCCAATTTCAAGCACTTTTCCAATCATTTTCCAAATGCATTTCAATTTTCCAAAGCAAACATCATAGTTTCTCAAACTTGCATTTTTTAAAAATTTCATAGCACAAGCCTGATTCTTTGTGCATTCTAGTAAAAATAGAGCATAATTTAGCTATTTGAGTCAAATTAAAGCACGTAATTGATCCTTGGTTCAATTACCCCTGGTAAAGGCGCCAGGAACGGTTGAACCTCGTACCGACAGGCGGATCCCATTCCACGGAATTTTCCCGCAAATTTTAAAAACGGAGGCGAGTAAATTTTCAAAATCATTTTCAAAATTTTGGTCGAGTTTGACTCGCAAAATTCGTTTCTTTCTCGCAAGGGAGGGGAAAAATTTTGCGATGATCATGTTGAAAGTTTTTGCAGACGGGTTACATATTGGATAGACTCCATTTGAATGTGTTTGCGCTGATACTACTTGTTATGGCTCTCTAAAATTTTTGAATTTTATGGTTCAAAAGAATGTCTGGATGGTTGTCTGAATTTTCAATCGACGAATATTGTAATTTGAGCTTGACAAAATAAAAAAGATCGGACCTAAGATTTTTAGATTATAGGACCTTGAGTACACTTGTTGGGGGGTGATGAACCTTGTTGGACATGATGGAGAAGAGATTTGAGGTTTTTCGTGATTGTGGATTGGTCAAAATGAGAGAAACAGTGCAAAATGGCTAAATCAAGTAAGTACCGTTTGAATTTGTCAAGTGGTTCAAGTGTAGTTTCGGTCCAAAACTGAGATGCTCTGATTCAGAGGTTCTAGAGTCACCTAAGGATGTGTGTGGGGGGTCTTAGATATGACTTAAACTCAAGAAAATGATGTTGGTAATTAGGATTTATCAGTTTATCTATTTTGGGTGTTTCAGAAACCCAACGAGATGCAATTTAGGGTTTCGAGACCTAAGAAGCTAACAAAAGCTAGACTAAGGCTAAGAAGGGCTTGTTTAAGTAACTGGGGGGTCTATAGCAGTTTGGTATGAGGTCTCACACATTCTATAACACATACATATGATCTTCAATGCACAGATGCCACTCGGTTCATCAAAAGGGTAAAATGCATGATCTTGGCATTGGGGGAAGCTCGGGCTTCAATGAAAGGTGGAACATCCAACCTTCGAGGTTTGACTGAGGGATTCAAGGAGGACCAAGGGGTTGTGAGAGAGAAGAGAGAGATTAGAGGAATAAAGAAGATAGAGAGAGACGACTAGAGAAAGATGTGAGGCTTCAATAATTCAATTCAGAATTCAAATAAGCTACCCCAAACCTTTTTATATAGAAGAATTGAGGTTGAGTCCTAATTCAACCACACTTCATCTAATTAAGGACTCGTACCTTATTAAGACTCTAAACTGATTAATGACTCTTAATTAAAAGTTATCTAATCATATTCTAGAAAGTTGGAATGACCTTTGGGACTATCTAGATTCACGCCACCTATATTTTCCCCCGCCCTTCTTTGTTAATTGACTTGCTTCTTAATGATGCCATATGTCTAGCTTCTCCCATTTCTGACTGAGGCTCTAAACAATTAGCCTTCTCTTAATTAGAGAGGCCACCTTAGTTGCCATGTCACCATCTTGAGACCCATACATTATTAATCGACCCTCGAAGGTGGCGTCTAAATCCTGGGCATGAAATTTGGATCATCTTTTGAATTTTGGGTTGTAACATTATCCTTCTCCAAATAAATAAATGAACACTTGGCCTTCCCACTGTAGTGATTTACCTTAACCCATTGACATTTCCCCAACTTTGCAATACATGCACACACAAACACGTCCCATACCCTGCTTGTGTCTGCCTCAACATAGTAATGTCCAATTTTGCACACATGCTCAATCATGCTATAAAATTGGTCCACAACGTTCTCTCCCACCCAACTTGTCGATGTCCTATCTAACTCTTAACCACGTGGAGGAGAGGTCTCACAATCTTTTCCAATTTCTCTTTCACTCAACTTCAGTTTTTCTTTAAGTGGTTGATCTTTTTGCAATAATATTTTTAAAAGATATTTTTCAATAAAATATTTGGAAAATTGTTAATCAAAAATATAAAAAACTGATTTTCTATAAATGTAGCGAGTACGGGTCGAATCCTTAGGGAATAGAAGAATATTCAAATCAAATTTAAAATTTTCAATTTATTAATATAAAAAATGTTTATAACTAAGCCAAATACTACAATCTAATTTAGTTGCAAACTAAACATAAAAATTAACTCCTAAGCAGGTTGCTAAGTCTTCTATAGATTGTTAGGGACATTTTCATCTTTTCACCCAACTGCATTCACACTCTCAATATGAATACACCTTTTGACCTGTATTGAACTTATCAACCTAAACAAACAGAAAATAAAAGTCAGTAAGCAATTACGACAATTAGTTCTAAAAATTACAGTAAAATTAATCCTAAAATCAATTACTAAATTTAAATTACAATTAAGCTAGAAATAAAACAAAATGTAATATTTAATTAAACTAACTAATTAATTTAAACCTAACTAACTAATATGCAAAAAAATAAAAAAAATTATCGAAAACCAACTAATTAATAAAATGACTATTTTGCCCTTGATGCAGTGCAAAATTGAAATATGACATGTTTTTGAAAATAGATCATTTGGAGGGACAAACGAAGTTTGAATTTGATGATTTTCTTTTTGTTCTCTTTTTGACAGATTCAAAAATCTGTCAGATTTTACAGAGTTGAAAAATTCATCCGGAAGCTTCGAATATAAGCATTTCAAATCCGATAAAATATTAGAAATTGTTTGTCCTGAAATTTAAAAACTTGTTTTCGAAAAATACTTAAAAATCAGACCAAATCAAATCCAATTAAGATGATTTTTGGTTAGTAGACAGTTAACACACCAATGAAGAGAATAGAATAAAAAAATCAGAAAAATTCAGAAAAAATGCACATAAAATAATGAGTGCAAATTGGTGCAAAATTCGGTTTTGAAATCCATTGCACTATTCACATGTAACAATTCAATGCATGCACTATTAACTTAAAACACTTGCAAAAACAGACATTTACAGATCTAATTGCTGCTACAACACAGTGAATAAAACTAACTATACTTTATAAATTAATTCTAACATTGCACTATACACTAAACTAAAATGTAATATTGAATGTTTCTTAAACACATACGTCAAATGTTTCCTAAACTAAACAAAATGCATGCAATTAACTATGGTAATCTATGTAAGCAATTGAAAGAGGAATAAATAACAAGTGACACATTTTAGAAGTGAGTGGGCCCCATAAAGTCTCACATTAGAGAGAAAATGGAAGGTTTCAAAGTCAAACTCGTCAGGCCCAATGGGCCCACACGATTCTTGACTTGCCTTAAAAATAAAAGATGCTATCTTTTGAAAATCCAATCACTTTGACACTTGAGGCAAGAGATTTGAAATTCACTCCCCTTACTAAAAAAATATTAGGCAATCTTTTCTAGGCTGGGCTGACCTTCTAATTAAGTGGGTCCAAGAAAAATGTCAGCCCTTAGCACACATGATTCTCTAAATCCAATTAGGGAATGACAATAACTCAACTAATTCCAAAGAAGGGATGAGTTTAGTAAGTTGAATTGAATTTCAAATCACTTACTAAATTGGCGAATGTGATCTAAGGGGATATCTCATTCTTGACTTAATCAGAATTAATGGGTTATTGACCTTCCAAAAATGAGAAACTCTCCAAGACTCAAGATTCCTTAACAACTTTTTCATGCAATTCAAAATTTAAAAGTTTTACTACACTAACTAATAAGTAAACTAGACTATATAATGCCCAAATGAACTAATGCATGGATATAAATGGAATACATAGTAAAAATCGACAATGCTAGAATTAAAACCTAAATCCTAAATTAACCAGCTATTGACTAACTTAAAAATTAACATGCAATGCACCTAGACACTAAAACAAACCTTCCTAAACCTAATGAAACATCCTAAAAGTAGCTAAGACCACTGTTGGACCAGCAATGGCTGCCAACCCCTAGGTGGAAGTGGACCAACACAAAACACACTAACTTACCGACAACGATTTTACCTAAGATAAAAAAAATCGATTTTTACTAAAACAAAATAGTGAATTATACTAAACCACATTCTAATCTATGCTATGCAGTTTATTTCAGAGCTTAAGACTGACGAACAGAACTTATATCTACTAGACTCAAAACAAATAAAATCAGAAAATGATTTTTAGAAAAATAGAAAACTACAATAATCGGCTAGACAAGGTCTAGCCGATTTTTGTACTTTGACACAAACAACACATTCAAACTCGACTCATATGTGAAAGCTATTCTATACTCAATCTTAACATCTGAACCGAAAAAATCAGAAAATTAAAATTAGAAAAATGACAAAATCGGCTAGATTAGATCCAGCTAATTTTGAGATTTGGCTAACACCCAACGTTGGACTGGATTGACACATAATTTAAGATCAGACTCGACCTTAAACTACTGAAATTGATGATTTGCGAGTACTGCAACTACTAAAAAAAATAGAAAATACAAATCGAAAGTTGGGTATGAAAAGACTCAACAATGGTGACTTGATCTACGCTAAAAGAAAGGAGGAAGAGAAGATCAACCTCAAGGGCGATCCTACAAGGGAGGGGGTGAGGTAGAGCGGTTAGTTGGAGTTGAAAAATATGCCCACACATTCCTTGATGGTCTGCTATGTCCCCTTCGCTGCTACACTCATTAGAGAACTGATTTTAGAGGATTCAAAGAAGAAGATGAAAGTCGTGTGGCAGAAGAGGAGGACACCCACGAGGTGTAGATGGCACACCACCGAGGTGAAGCTCCACCTTTAATTTGCACCACCTATAAGAAAAAACACAACAACCAATTTAAGGAATACACAAAAAAAAAGTAAAGGAAAAGGAAAGAAACACGCCAATGGTGTGTGAAAGAGAGAGAGAAGGGAAGAGAGGGGGTAGGACGATTTTCTAAAACAAAAAATGTGTGATTCTATTTTTTCTAACATTTTATACTTCTAAGTTCTATCTAATTCATAAAACTACCTATTACAAAAATTATTTTTAGCTAAATATCTAAACTACTTGTTATTTGCACTAAACTACCAAAACGAGTTAGAAAGAGGAAGGTTTTGGAAAATATTTGTAAAAAGCACTTTGGATCATGTGGGTTTATGGATATTTAGGGTTTGGGTCCAGTCCAAGAACCAAATTGAAGCTCTTGGGTCGGAATTGGATTCAATCTACCTCGAAATTTGATCCAAAACCCTAAAAATACAATATTTTCCTTGTTTTAACTCTGATTCGAGTGAAATTCAAACCAAGACCTCTTTATATCTAAATACATCAATACATGGGTTATAAGCCATTAAAAATAAGTGAAAATGCATGAATTTGATATGAAAATGATGTGCATTTCATGCATCATTATAAAGCATTCATCTCATCTCGGTCACTTCCTTGGCTAACTCAACCTTGCCCCATTGTATAGGGTGATTTCAACTTTATTTAGGTGCCCCACTGACCCATGACTTAAGTTAACCATCAAAACTCTCACAGCTATGCATACCATATTGAGAGCAAGAAGCCACCAAGGGACTTGTTTTTTAACTGAGCTCTGTTACTTAGCCTTTTGATGTCTTGAAAACTCCAGGACTACCTTAACCAACACTTCAAAGGAAGCACAACCGACCACTTCAATCAGAGATCTCCCAACTATCACAAAAAGGGAAATGAACAGAGTGTAATGGTTTGCTCTGCCCATAACCTCACTCCAACAAAGGCTTCCCTTAGCCTCAATCCCTCCACTGGATTCCAACACATGTGAGTCCCTACACAAGATTCGACTACTTCACCACTCTCTATGCTGACACCACGACATTTGAAACCCAACAACATGCCCATGGTCAATTGTGCAATGTCGAGTTCACTTAAGCAAGTGTCAATTGATGATTCTTTGCAACATGATCGACGATACTGGTCTTTTTCATCTGATCTTAAACCACTCATAACATTCCCATGCTGTAGACTTCACAAGCACCCCTTTGTCATCACATAGGCCTCCAATGTACTCACTTAGCCATCGACAACAACCCATCAAGACAACAGTTTCAAAAGCAAATCCTGAACTAGAAACAATTTTCACTTCACTGTTTTAGACTACATAAACACTACTTGCCTCAACGTGCCTTCCTTGCACAAGAGCCCAATGTATGCTGCTCAGCCATAAGCAACATCACCATGAATCATTCTGCTCTGATGCCAGCTTTCATGAGCTAAACTTTTTATGAGTTTATGTGATACTAGATACTAATGCACAACTGCCTAAATGGATGTTCGACCTCATACACTACCTCATGTGCGATGACCTAGCCCAAGCCATGTCTTCACACATCTTGCCTATGTGCAACACCACAATACTCCTTAATAAAGGTTCAGAAGCAGCCATTGTTCAAATTTTGAGGAGGGGACAACGCTCATGCCCCTTTGAGCTAACAACACAAATCCAACAATAATAACGTGATGCAGTTTCTTGAAAGTGTCACTAAACTTATAGGTATCTTAATGGATGGGAGAAGGTCATTCCCAACCTCCCAGCCTTGTACCCAATTTACACACACACACACACACACACACACACACACACACACACACACATATATATATATATATATATATATATATATATATATATATATATATATATATATATATATATACACACACACATGTCAAAGTAAGCAGTGCTACCCAAATTACTCATTGATGCCTAGGCATTCACTCGCCTAGCCCAGCGTCACCATACATAAATGAGACTACCTAACGTGATCTCTAGGGGAATTAGCCCTAACCCACTATAGACACCAAATTTTGGATCAAGATATTTTTTATACCCAAAATTTAGTATTTTTGGCATATTTCAAAGCTCTATCAATTTTAACTTTATTTTTGGCCTTCAAAAATATATCTTCATGGTTTTTTGTATAAAATATCAAAGGTTTTTAATTTTTCAAGAAGTCAAAAATCAAGTCAATACGATATCAGAGCCAAAAGTTATGACCACAACAATGTGACTTGTTTAATAAAAAACCTATTTTTTAGGTAAGTCCTAATTTGAGCCCATTTTTAACTATGAAAATGATCAAATTTAGTTTTTTACTTAAAATATGAATTAAAATTGAAGATGTTATCTTTTCAGCATATCAAAAATTACCTCAAACCAACATCTAGATAGGAAGTTATGGCTAAAACAAGTTGACATATCGAGCTTGTTTTGTCCAGTTTTCTAACGACAAATTCATTTGTCGTTATTACTTTTTGAATTGGCATTATTACTCTTATAATGATAACTAATGTATCGTTATATTTATTTTATCATTATTTCAAGTGTTGTCGTATCTCATATCCCCACCATGTGTCGTCATATTCATTTGTTGTTAAATTTCGCTCATTTGTTGTTAAATCCTTTGAATCTTGTAACAATTTTTTGATATCGACAACCTCAAAAAAAGGCATCCCAACCCATCTTGGAGCATTTTTGACAACCCTAGTTGTCCTCCTCAATTAATGACCCTCTTAAAACCAAGATTCTATCTATTAATCTCCTTCCTAAGATCAAATCTCAACCTTTTATTTAAATCCTTTTAACCATAACCCTAGATCTGCCTTTGGATCTTGGATATATAGGAAACATATCCATATCTTCTCAAATCCTATAAATAGGGGGCCTTCTCCCTATCTCGAAGAATCTAGAATTGAAAACCTGAGCAATCTTAATCTCCATAAATTCTTTCACGGTCTAGTCTAGTCTAGTCTAGCTTAGCCTAGCCTACCTAACCTAGCCTAGGGAACTAGATCACCCAACTTACACCCTTTCAAAAATTGAACCAAGCCAAAGTGTCTTCCATGGTCCTCCATGTTCAATCATTGTAGAGAGGTTTACCTAAGCCCATGATAAGTTTTGTTATATTTGTGTTGTTATTTTAATTATTTTATGTATTTTTATAAGCTTCGATTTATCTAATGTTCATATATTTATCAATTTTTTATTTTATTTTTAATTTTGGTGGTTTTCACCACCAAACTCACTTTTTATAGTTTTTGTATTCGAGGTACACTCTCTTTTTACAACGTAGGCCCATCAACATAGATTTGATGTCTCTGATCTGACTTATCCCTGCTCAACAAAGGATGAAAGGTGAGAGGTACTTAACCAAATCTCTAAAGGCAATATTTTTTGATCCATTGATACACTGCCTAACAGAATAATGTTCTACGTTTGTGCCACCACACATGCATCAACAATGATATTGTTGTTCATCACATGTCATGCTACCATCGCACGTCACTGATAGCTCAACACATACCCCTTGTTACTATATCCGATGCATTTTTCACTCAATGGAGCTCTACATAGAGATGGCAGTGGACTGGGGCGAGGGCAAGAGACAAGGTCTTCACCCCCGCCCCGTCTAAAAAAATTAACCTCCATCTCTGGTGCATCTCTATGGCAGGGGAGACTTTGGACCTCCACCCCTGCTCCGTCCCTGTCGTTACACTGTCAATGTATGGCACATTATTGATTTTCCTCTTCCTTTTGCTTTCTTCTGTAACATCTTTTGACATAACCAACATCCTCAGCCAATTCCTAGACTTTAGTGTGTTGAATGGCTACCTCTCACAAACCAACCTTGCTTATGCGATCAACAGTCGCAAAATCTTACATAAATCTCACATTAAAACCCAATAAGCTTATTAAGGTTGATGCATAGACACACAAGTAAAAAAAAATGATAAAGAAAAGATGTTCCCCTTTAACATAAGATGGAGAAATATTATACAGAAAATGATGTAAACTGAAAGCAGCATCCAGGAAACAGAAATGCACAGAGAAAAGGATCACCAAAAAAATACAAGAGCTACCTGTATGGTACATGCTTGTGAGTTGTAAGGTCCCCATATTTTTTTGTCAAGCCAAAGTCTATTATGTATACCTGCATCAGACAGCACATCAACAACAAACTTTTTTTTTTTGCATATATAACATCCTAAACAAAACAAACCACAACCCCTGTGGATTTTTTTTTTCATAGATATAGCATCTTAAAAAAGATATGAAACCTAGTGTTGCAACTTTAGGCAACAAGTTTATGCATCTCTTAGCCGTGCAAAGACCAGGATAGAAACACTATACATATGCCAACAATCTCAATCAACATTAAATTGGAAAGAGCAAAAGAGAGTTTTATGCTCTAACGGATGTAATAACCAAACACATTGCTGCCAGATCAAAGGGCTTTTGGCTGCAGCTTCTCAGAGGTAGTATAAAAGAAGAAAAAGAAAATTTACCTTCTCTCTCCTTTGGTCTGCCACAACTAGTCCGACTTATACAGTTTTTTGTCTAATAAAAATTAAAGTTAGGGTTGGTAAGTTAGTAGTATATATAAACGTGGTTGTCTTATACAATTAAAGCAAACACAAAACAAGGACATGAAAAAACGAACTATAAAAACCTTTCATATGAAAAGTCTTCAAACTGAGATGCCTTTCCCCTAATGGGATGCCTATGCAGAAACTTTGTGTACATGTGTGATGAGTCATATATCTCATTATTGGGATATTTTTTGGCAAAGGAAAGTCTTGCGATAAATTTAAAAGAATTCATTTAAAAATGTTGGAAAATATAGGTGTATTTAAATTTAAACATATGCATAAAATATATACAAACATAAGAAAAAAAATGAAAGATATAAATTATATAAATGTCAGATTAATAACGTGATAATAACATGATATTTTCAAAATAAACGATATTTTAAATTACCACGTTTTTTCAAGACTATATCAGGTTTTGAAATTCTAGAGATAAAAAATGGGAGTTTTTTCAAAGGTACCCGATATTGGTGACTAATACAAGTAATGTGGTCAAGGGTTGGTTTTGGTGGTGGAGTGCTCTCTAATCTTGATCCCGCCGCCGACTGCACGCTACTTCTCGTCGTTGCACGTTCAATACCACCATTTGATTCCTCCGCTTTGCTTCTTTTCTGCAAGGAACCTCTCTTCCAGGGATTTGCAGGCCACCTCCAATTCCAGTGAGTCTCTCTGTGTGTGTCCGCAGCCGCAAAATGGGCATGTCTTTGAATCATAATTGGGAGGGGGGGAATCTTCTTGGAGGGTTTCGGTTGTTCTCCTCTATGACACCTTATGTTTCGGAAATACTTGACCCCTGTGTGTTCATGTCCTCTACAACTGTGATTAAGACCTGGTATTTGATTTATCATGAGCTCTGACTTGGGCATATTTTATTAAACCTTGCCTCTTCAAATTGCCATTTTCTGAATAGGTTCCTTGAACTCTAGATTTATGCTTGAATGCTTTATATGAAATTCCTTACTTTAGATGCAAATAAGAAAGGTGGGAAACTTGGCGTTACTCTTTTAGATACTTTAGATTGCCATCCTTTTCTTCTCAAGGTTCTTAACATCAGTCTCTGCAGGCCCTCGACATTGTTTGTTAAAATAGACAAGACTTGGGGAATTCAGGTGGCTCAAGTAGCACCTTTAATCTCCAGAACTAAAAGCAGGAACAACAAATCATAGTATTTACTGGAAGGTGTCTGGCGTTGCAATTCTTGTTTATCTGACAGTCTTGCAAAGTCCTGTCTTCCTCGTGAGCATCATTTCGGCTGTCTCTGACTTGACCACTTATTCGAATCCCTTGCCCTCTTCAATCTCTCACCTTCATACCACTGGATGACCCCATCAACACCAATAAAGGCACGGAAGGTGCTATGCTTCATAATAGGTTTTTTCATCTTACCCCATTTATATGCATATGTCGGTGCATTCTAACGTTACTCTTGGTGTCTGTTTTGTTGGTTTCTTGTTTCTCATAAGGTCTTGCAAACTTTTGCGCCCACTTTCAAATGGAATTGAGGCATATATGCATTGTATGTGCCTGTTTCTTTGTTGGCTGTAATATGTAATGATGTACTCATGGATGTATCAGAGAGATCTTGTTGAAGGTTGAGTCTTTTATCTGCGTAAACAGTATATTTGTTTGCTTTTTATCCCCAAACCGTTAGTTCTTGGCTACTGGTTAGTGAAATGGAATTAACAGAACGGGGATAGCTTTAAAAATCATGGACTTTTTACTCTTGCAACTAAAACTTGGAAGATTCAGAGTTGGAAATTTTACTTCGAGAAGGAATTCCAAAAGCAGGGAACTCTTCTCTTCCAGACCAATTCTCTGGGAAACAGTTTCTGGTAAATAGAAAAAAAATAGAGAAATTAAGAAATAAACATCTAGAGTGAAAAACATTGGTTCAACAAAGAACAATTGAGCTGTTTACCAAATAAAATCAATAATCAAAACCATCAAAACATAAACTCCATGGATTCAAAGATATTAAACCTCCTTTCTAACGTATCTAATCAAGTAGTGAAAGGAGAAATAGTTAGAGAGAGAGAGAGAGAAAGTTCCCCTTTCTCTACTTGATGAGATACGTTAGAAAGGAGGTTTAATATCTTTAAAACCATGGAGTTTATGTTTTGATGGTTTTGATTATTAATTTTATTTGGTAAACAGTTCAAATGTTCTTTGTTGAACCCAGTGTTGTTAAAAGTGCACCTCGACGTGAGGCGCTGACTTTGGTGCCTAGAGGCCCACAAAAAATGTGTTGGGTCAAATAGGGGTCAAAGACCCCATTTGACCCAAATTAGGGGAGGCCCCGATTAGTTCTCTCTCTCTCTCAATCAGAAAATTACTTTGTTCTTGATAATTAATTAATTATATATTGATTTTCATTGATTTGTTGCTTATTTGTGCTTTATACGAGCTTTATGCTATTTGTATTATGTAATTGTGTTTACTATGTGTGGTGTATAGCATTATGTTATCCTTTATACAAATATGTAGAATCATAGTTTAGAAACTCGTCGGGTCAACCCAGTGACTCGGCCAGATCGTCCAGTCACTGGGTAAAAAATGAGTACAAATTCATTTTTTACAAAACTCAGCCAAGTCACCGAGTTGACCTGGCCGAGTCATGGACGAGTCAGGTGAGTTATGGGCGAGTCAGCCGAGTCATGGGCGAGTCAGCCGAGTCATGGGCGAGTCATGCATATATATATATATATATACATATATTATATGAAATGTAATATAAATATTATATATATTATATATAAAAATATGGTTATACATATATTAATAAAATTATACATTAAATATATTATAAAAAATATCATATAGTGCATATTATATATAATATATTGATAAAATACTATAAAATATAAAATATAAAATTAACATGACCCAGCCGAGTCACTGAGTTCACCCAGCCGAGTCACGGATCACTCAAGGATGAGCCGAGTAACGAGTCAACGAGTTTAAAATCATGTCTAAAATGGTTCTTGCTAGTTATTTTGATTTTCTTGAAGATTGTTTATTAAAATATTCAATTATTCATTAATAGTACATAAATGATGCATATTTATTTTTGTTTTTTATTTGATCAATTTTTAATATTTTTTGTGAAGCTTATGCTACGCCTCACTTCATGAGTGTCTCTTACACCTCAACGCTATTCACAACATTGGCTGAACCAATTTTTTTGATATTTACTATTTCACTCTAGATGTTTATTTCTTAATTTCTCTATTTTTTTCTATTTATCAGAAACTCTCCCAAATATTTTGCTTGTAATAAACAACTTCTTGCTGCATGTTCTTCATTCAGGAGATTGAATTATAGAGTTTTGCTTCTTACGAGAATAAGCAAAACCATGTATATGTGCTAAATTCTGTGCTCAGCATTTACAGGTAGCCTGTCTCTATTATAACTTTTGCAGACATGTTGAGGTGTCGCATTCTGCTGGCACTAGGATTAGGAAGAGGTTCATTAACATATTAGCATGTTCACTCTTGTAAATTATATAGTGAATTTAGTCCTTAAGTTGAAATAATTACAAATCTCTTTCATGAATTTTGAAACTTAGGCTCAGCGAGTACAGATATAACTTGTATTTTCAGATAGATCTTAGTGAATACAATGGAAAAAATAATGTATGTAATGGATCCTCAAGAGTATTCTATCCATCTGTTGACCATGAAAGTGAGTACATTTTATCACATATTGTGAACATAACAAATTTTCACCTTTGATTCACATTTTCATTCTTATCTTTGACTTTATTCTTTGAATTCACCCATTAGATATATGTGGTTCAAGATGTAAATGTGATTTTCAGTTTTTTGTTTTTGCCCACTTCATATGCATGGGTTTTGTTGATTTTGTTCGCTGATGCAGCACTTTGCAATTTCAGATTGCACTGAAAATGCATCACGTAAGTACCTCTGTTTTAAAGCACATGAGGTTTAGAAGCTGTTCACATACTCAGTGTCTTTCCAAGAATGGGATATCGGTAGAGAGATCAAGACATGTGTGAGGCAGCAATTCCTAACTCAGATCATCTATTGTCTCGTGTAGTTGGATTGGTCCAAAAGTTTGACAAGATTGACCCAGCTAAGGTATATCTGATGGCTGGGGTCATCTAATATCTTAAATGCTTGTTTTTTCTGCACAAGTGTGTAAAATTGGTATTATAAATACTTGTGTAGTGTCTGCACAATGGATGGACAGTGTGTCACGTGTCATGGAAACCAAGGCACAAAGAAAATAAAATATACTAAATACTATTAAACGATTTAAATCCAAATGCATCAAGACAATGTATTTGGTTAAAACAACAAACATATCATAATTAAGAACAATAACCAAGAAGTAAATAATTAATAATTATTTATTTAAAAATATTCATAACAATTACAAATAAACCTCACACTACAGACTCTTTCACCTTCCACTTACACACACACTTATATATACAAGAAGGAGAGGGACTAGCCTAACGGCTAGTTGGAGGGAGGTCCAATGGCTAGTTGGACCTCCTCCAACTAGCCATTAGGCACAGTCCTAACAGCTAGTTTTGGTCAACCCGGTTTGGCCAAAAACAAAGAAAATAATAAAAAAATAAAAATAAAAATACATACAACATTTGAGAAATTCCTATTCTACCCCTATTAAGTCTTCTGGCACTACTAAGGACAAAAAAACCAATATGTATACCAAAAGTATACCTTAAGTACAAGAGAAAGAATACAAAAGAATAAGAATACAGAAAGAAATACCATTAAGTATACCTAAGTATACTTAGGTATGTACAACAAATACAATGTGACATTACATTTAGCTTAACACAGTGAGTATGAGCAAACATGGAATATATGACACATTATTGTGAACCTTTTTCCAGGTGTATGAGATGTGACAGGATTTTGACTAGCAATAAGATTTATAGCATTCATACATAGCCAAACTTTAGGCCCAGATTTGCATACTTATAGTTTTTGTTATCATGATGCAGATAATGTTATAGTCATCTCGAATCAATTATATATCTTTGTTCTTATAAGGAAAATTGTTTTCCAACTTGTAGACACAAAGGGTTTTGACTTTTGCATCGGTTTGATCATTGCCCTATTCCTTCAACTACTTGCCTATTCCATAGATTGATTATTTTGGTTCTTCAGTTGTCAATTAACAAAACTAATAAAGGTTAGGCCTGAGGGCAAGCTTATTGTTGATCATGTCATGCCAACTATCTGGGCAATTTTGTTCCTGTAAGATTCACCATCAGACTGGAATCATTTGATATTTTTTGACTTGTGGATTGTCTATCCAAAGATTTGACTGCAGTCATGTTGGTGTGCTTAATTATGTTTTCTCAGCTTTGGCATTTGAGCTTTGTGACCAGATCCTCTGTTTGCACTCCTGATGTTCCTTTTCTCCGTGGAAGGAATTTTCTGTGGATTTATTCAAAATCAGCTCTTCACTTTTTCCACTCCTGTCATTTCAATGTTACCCCTGAATGCATATTATAGGATCTGATTGTTAAAAAGTTTAGATTCTCGGTCATCACAATGTGCTTTTTGGCTACTGGTTTGTCCGATGGCCTGAGATATCCGTCATTCCTTTTCTTGAACCTTGCCAGGTTAGTTCAAATGTGGTGCTTCTGGGATTTATTAGGCTAATCTTGGATATTCACCTGTAGAATGTACAGATCATTTGCACTTAACATCTCTCTCTCTCTCTCTCTCTCTCTCTCTCTCTCTCTCTCTCTCTCTCTCTCTCTCCATGGTCATACGCTGATGACATAATTATCTTCGGAAGGGCCTCCATCCAACAAATGTTAAGATTCAAGCTTGTCCTTTTTTTCCAATCGATGTCAGGTCTATCCTTGAACTACGAGAAGTGTTGTCTTTCCATGGTCAACGCCCCTGCTTCAATGTTGGACTTGGGCCAGCGGATATTCGGATGCTCGGTTTCGAATAACTCTTTCTCTTATCTGGGTCTGCCGCTTCAAATCAGTCGTGTATCAACGGCAGCCTGGAGCACCACTATCCAAAGGGTTCAGGAAAAAATTTTGGGCTGGCAAGCGTCCTACCTTTCTATCGCAGGTAGACTAACTCTCATTAAGCACGTTCTTTCTACTATGCCAGAATATTTTATGTCTATGTTCCTGATGCCCATGGGGGTTAGTAAGAAGATAACTCAGGTAGTGACGCACTTCCTGTGGTCTGGGCGTGGTCCAAAAAACAAGCGCCACCTAATAGGGTGGGACACTCTTCGACTACCCCAAAATAGGGGGGGTTTGGGAATCAAGGACCCCCGACTGAGGAGTATGATTCTTGTCGTGAAGCAGAGTTGGCTTGCACACCAACCTGGGTCTCCGTGTGCAAGCGTGCTTCTAGCTAAATACGGTGGTGTGGAATCATTGGTGGGGGTCACAAGCATGCGTCAGCGATCTATGTCAAAGCTTCGGCGATCATGGATCCAAGCATGGTCTGCAGTTCTGTCTCATAATGGCAATGTTGAATCACAGTCTCTGTTCTTTGGTCGTAACCTTGCTCCGAACGGATTTTTTCGTTCTAAAGAAGGCTACCTCGCTCTCCTTCCGTCGGGGGTGGACCGGTTTCCGACGAACCTGATCTGGGGCAAGGGTCCCACTCCGAGATCATGTTTCCTGGCTTGGCTAATCTTACACAATCGGGTGCAGACTGACAACTTCCTCAAATCCATCGGATTTCATCTGCCGAGTAAATGTGTGTTGTGTGAGGCGGCTGAAGAATCTGACTTTCACCTTTTTTGGGAGTGCTCTGTTTTTCAAAACATCTTTAAGGTGACTTGGAATAAGCCAGGGGTCAGCGTGCGTCAGGAATCGTTCGCCAATGATTTGTTGTGGGGTCCTCAACCAGTTCGTCATTGCAACAAATGGCGTATTATTTGGCGAACTTGGCTTCTCTCGTCATGGTGGGTCGTATGGATGACTCGCAACAACGCTATTTTTCGGCATATTCCGGCAGTGTTCAACAACATGGTGAACCTTATTTTGGCGGACGTATACGCCATTCTCCGCATCAACATCCCTGATCTGCAACACCATCTGCCTCCAGGGACCATTCATGATCCTGGGTGATGCTCGTCGCCTAACTGTATTTGCTTCTTGTTTTTTCTTCATTCTCTACTTGCATCTCTCCTTTTCTTTTTTTCCTTTTTTGGGGCTCCTTGGCATGTCTTGGGCCCGTGTTTGGTTTCTCGGTAGGTTCAATGTTGGTTGAACCTGTTTTCGTTTCGTAATGTTGATGGTTATAGTTCGGCTCTCTCTCTCTCTCTCCATGGACTAATATATGTTATGAGGATTCTATGTCATGCTCATGGTGTATATGCAAGTAATCTTAGGATTAAAAATCCCTGGTCTATGTTGTGCAATTATGTAAGCTCTTTGACTGCGGTGGTTCTGGGATTTATTAGGCTAATCTTGGATATTCACCTGTAGAATGTACAGATCATTTGAACTTAACATCTCTCTCTCTCTCTCTCTCTCTCTCCATGGACTAACATATGTTATGAGGATTCTATGTCATGCTCATGGTTACATTGTATATGCAAGTAATCTTAGGATTAAAAATGCCTAGTCTTTGTTATGCAATTATGTAAGCTCTGACTTGTTCTAGGTGACAGAGACTGCTGATTTCCCGGAAGACCTGTGCCTGGACAGTTTGGATAGAGTGGAGCTGGTCATGGCATTCGAAATGGAGTTCAACATTGAAATACCCTATGAGAAGGCAGACAAGCTCAGTTGCTGTGCCAATGTGGCCAAATATATAGTCACTGAAACCAACTACAAGATCCCAGAAAAATCTTGACTGGGCGTTCTGAATTCCCTTGTCTGTTCATCTCTATGGATCTGCATTACTTTCAGGGAACTAGCAAAGGTGTGTGCGTGTGTGCTTTTGGGAGGGGGATCCCTTATAAACTAATACCAAGGTCAATCCCCTGACATTATAGAATCAAGGAAGAGCTGGTCGGACATTTTTTCTTAAAGTGGTTATTGTTGAAATTTTTTGTACGATCCTCCGTTATTGTTTTCCCTTCCAATTTACTGAGAATTTCGGTTTATTAATTGCTCTTAGCTTCTATAAAAGATTAAATTACCTCTTCTGCTCATCTGGGCCATATACATTTGGTAAAAGTGAGAAAAATAATTTACAAATAGCCATTCACAAAAGAACGAGTTATCTTCAGAAGATACTAAAGTAGTTTTTGCACCTCAGACGGGGATTTGAAATGCTAGCAAAAAAGCAGGCGGTTGAATGTACTGACCTAAAAATTGAGATGCCTTCTATATATGCCTTGACAGTTAGGTGGCTCTTTGTAATTTACTCAGTTAAAAAGAATATTTTTCTCATTTTGAAAAGTTAGGTTTTTTCTCCTGCTAATTTGATCAATTATGTAGAGATGTTCGAGCACACAATTTCATTGTCGTACACGAGGAGGAATTGTTTCGAGGAAGCGCCATTTTATTTCATTTTTCAAGATGCATAATCATCTTTAGGGAGGTTCAGATATCTGACTGGCAGATTCCATTTGCTGGGATTTGGCAAAGCTCATTTTGGATCATTTCCTAAAAGGTTGGATCTGGTGCAGTTTTTTCACATCTGAAACTGGAAAATTTCAAAAAATCTGGTAATTGCTCACCTCATCAGAATCCAAATTCAAATCCGAATCATGTTACACACTTACACTATACTATATCCTGATTATGTATGTCTCACCAGTGTACAATCCCAACCTAATTTCATAAATCACATGTTAAACCACATAGGCTCTGTTTGGGAGTCTTGGATTGAGATGGAAACACCATTTCCATATGTTGTCAAGGCTCTCAGGCAGAGCCTTAATGCTAGAGAACAAATTATAGCATGGTATTATGATGTTTGGTTTCCTTGTCATGATTCATCTGATAAATGGATGGCTTTCAACATTGGGCAGTCACAAGTGGTTGGCCTACTGCTACTACCACCACTATCGAGTACCATCCAGACTAAAAAGGTGGCTTTGCAAATCAGCCAAGCATGAAATTGTTTATTGTCCATTTTTCACATATAATGGGGATGCTGTGCATCCAAGAATACCAAACAGAGTTGCCATGTTGACACAGAAATCATGTGCACCGTCAATAGAATTGTTTTTGAATGTGAAAAAAATTTGTAGGTTGAGCCCCTCTGTTATTACTTTAGGGTGTTCTTAAATGCCGGGACACATTTGTCTTCCAGGACAAGTGCATTCATCCATTGGTGGGTCCCCCATCGCGCATCAAAAGCGAGTGGGGTTACATTGCTAACTTGCATCTCGCTTTGGCTGATGCCGTATTGGGTGACAATTGTATCCTGGATGCTGCCGGCCAGGACGATAGTGTCCTGGCCGACTACATCCAGGTGTTTGTCGGTTAGACTCTGTGCTCTCTTTGGCTCTTTAACTGTTCTCGACTTCGGGTGCTTCTGGCTAACAATTAATAAAATAATAATAATAATAATAATAATATATTACCACAAAATACTATTTGGTTAATTAATATGATTATTGTTCCGTCCACAATGCTATGAGTGTTAATCTTGTAAGGTTCTTGACAATTAGTTTTCCAAATAAACAAGAAGATGACCCGCTTGGTAATAAACTCTAACAGTCGAATTGGATCTTTATTTGTTATTGATGTCTACTTAACATGGTTATTGACTTGTGAATGCCAAAAATTCATCTCAACAATGCCATAGAGGTCCCAGACCAAGCCCTTTTTATGGCTAGCAATTTACACTACTTGGTCACCATGGTCTCTCATGGCTCATGGAAGCCAGTTTAGCTACAAGCAATTGGTGCGCCAATTTCTGTCCTGACCCAGACCACACCAGTGTCGTAAGCGCGGACTCCATTGCCGACCGATGACAGTCTCAGACCTGTTGGTTCTTGAAAGAACTTCGGATAGCATGACGAGTTGTTTGGTATTTGGAGGACACGGAGTTTGCATGATGTTTCCAGCTTGGGCCATGCATGAACTTCAGAGGGGAGTTCAATGGTGAAGTCACCGAACTCGTCAGTCAGCCCTTGCGTTGTGAATCTTGTCCTTCCTCTTCTACACCTCACGGTGATGTTGGCTCCTGCAGCTTGACTGGTTAGTTAACTTTGTCATAGTGCAAAAAAATGACCATTTAGACTCTCTGCTAAGTATGTCACATGGACACAACCTAAAGGATACGGGACACACGATTGCAGTTTCCCATTTGGAATAGTAAATATGATGGCATGGCACGTTGCCACAGAAGTAAAATTAAATATACCTGCAATATATATAAGCAAAGACCAATTACCTTATTCATTTTCAGTATTCGATAGAGTTGGAGAGTATGGTTGACACTGCTAATCATGTAGTAACAATAAACCTAGCTCCTTATAACAAGTAATGATCAACTTGAAAACAAATTGGTTTCGTACCATCTTAAGTTGTGGGCTGGTTTTGGTCTCAAGTCTCATGTTCGAACCCGAACTGAGTTTAGCCTCCAGTTTGGTTATCAAAAATATTGGAGCTTTGTGTAAAAAGTTTTCAAATAGGAAAATGTGAATTTTAGCCAATCCAGTAAAGTAGGACAGAGATCCTAACCTTGGTCCAGCAGCTTGTTGATGGCCTAGTTTATGGAAGTCCAATAGAATCAATTTACTGTAAGCTACATTCAACCAAGTTATGCATATATTTGTTTATGGTGTTACTTGGAAACATAAAAAACAAGTAAATGCTAAAGCACTGGACATTATAGCAGATGCAGTGATCTTATTAAATAAGCACGTCATTTGGGTTACCAGCAAGACCCTATGGAGGATAATATGACTCGCATCCAAGTTCATCAAGGGGGGAACCACATTTTTGTGTTTGAAACCGGATTTCTCAAATAGAGTTGCCTCTAGATTAATTATTGGCACAAGTAGGACCCCTTAATTACCATGGTTCAATAGAGTTCCTCCGACTAATTTGACTCAGATTTCCTAGTTCAAACATTCTGGAGAGTTCAGTTTCCTAAGAGTGTGCTTCTGTCTCTAATTCACTAATCTGGATTTTCTTCCTGATTAAGTGCTGAGTGCCGACTTGGACTTTTAGCTTGGTTCCAATATGATCTCTCGGGTTGTATTTCAGTTGAGCTAGAATAGCCTCCTTGTGAACCATAATGTGGATCCTTGAGTCAAACTAGGTGCTGAAACTTGTTTACATAGATAGAGCACTGGTTCTAGCTGAATAGCTATTACCAGCAAGACATTTTGCCTTAGTTCGGTAGAGCTTGTTGAATGTGTTTGTACGCTAGCAAGTTTTGAACCCACTTGGTGCTAAGCCAGTAAGATAGTTTTAGTTTTGGTTTGAAGTCTAAGCCTAAAAGTGGTTCATCTAAGCAAGACAAGCTAAAACAAATAAACTCACACGTTTCCTATTTGAGAATAAGGATGTCAATGGATGGGATTTTATCGATATCCAACCGAATCCAACATTTTTTAGTTAGATTTGGTAAGCCAAAACCATATCCGATTATAGTCAGATGCAGAATGGTTTTGGATTTTTGCTATTGAATCCACATCCAAATCTGATTACATGTAAAAAAGCGGATTTCTATGAACTTTCCACCATCCAAGTCCGAATCTGTTTAGGAAACATCCAATTAATTAGTTGGATCTGATATTGGCCACATCCCATTTGAATCCAAACTGTTTACATCCCTATTTGGGTATATTAAAAAACAAGCAATCCATGGAAAAAATGTTGAAGTTGATTCAACATGCCCTTAAACATGTGTATATTCCTCTCTCTTTCTTGCTGTTCATCATTAGGGGAAAGCATAAATGCATATATGCTTGCACACCAACTGGGGCTCAGCGTGGTTGGAAGGAGCTGTCAGTGCAAGTCTCCCTGTGTGGGACTTTGCAGGTTCAAAACCGCAGTGGTACGATTGAATAATAATTGGTGGGGTCTACCTAACCCCAGCTTGCCTCTCTCTCTCTCTCTCTCTCTCTCTCTATATATATATATATATATATATATATATATATATATATATATATATATATATATATGTGCTTGCACCCTTTGTATCTACGAATTTTCTCACGTACATGCATAGGTTTCATAGGCCAGTATTGAGACATACTTGAAATCTCCTAAATAATACAGAAGCGTGCATAATCGAGTACATGAACATATATTTATATGCATATTGTTGCGGTTAATTAAATAAAACAAGCAGCTAGGCGCACATATAGGAATTGCTGCGCATGGAAACTCTAGTATTGATGAATGCTTAGCATTTCCTACATAAGACATGACTATCACGCCTGCTACACAAATGTGTAGATACATGCACATAAAGGTGTATAAGCTGCAGATACATATCCGGATATATGCATGTACAGACAGCAAGCCTCGTACAACTATGGCAAGTTTCAAAGCCAAAAGGTGATGCATGCTAGGCTGCTAGAAAAGTGCATACATGGTGATAAATGTCATGATATTGTAGAAAATATTAGGAAGAAACATGATTTTTCCTGCCTGTTTTAAATATTTAACATGTTATGATATTTTGAAAACATTGTTATATTATCATTTAAATTAGTGAATATACCATGTGCTTCGTGCAATGACCTAACACTCGTATGATAAAGTCTTGGAAAAATTATTAATTTATGTTTTACATAATTTACTAAAGTTTTAGTTTCAAAAATAATTTTTCTGAGATTTTCCCAGTAAAAATCTGAGGAAAATAAAATTTTTGAAATCATATAAAAAAACTCACAGTGTAGTCTTGCATTCATTTTGACATATATATTGACCTTCATATCCATATTCACCTGCATATGTGAGGGTGCAAGACTGCTTGTCTTTAGCAGTATCCTCGTAGAGAGAGAGAGAGAGAGAGAGAGAGAGAGAGAGAGAGAGAGAGAGACCTGCTACAAACTCTGCGGTCCCTCCCAGGCAAGGCTTACATAGAACCGCTCCCATGACCAGCACGGAAGAGAGCTTCTCCTCACCATAACCTGCTGACCTGGAGAACTCAGCGCTCTCGGCGACCGCAGCGATCATCTGGTCATCCTCGTCGGCGGTCATGGATACCACTGAGACCACCATGAAGAGGAAGAAGAAGAGCACAGAGGCAGCCAAGTGCTCATGAGAGACCTTCAACTTCATCATGTTGGTGACAGCTACCATAAGAACATAACTCACAAGGGGTGCAGGTTGATACATACACACACATTTATATATATATATATATATATATATATATATATATATATAGAGAGAGAGAGAGAGAGAGAGAGAGAGAGAGAGAGGAAGCTAGGCTTCAAAACTGCCCATGAGTTTTCTTGTAGGTAACGGTAGTGGCATTACTTTTGATGGTACTGTAAGTTAAAACTTGTAAGTGAGATATGGAGGTTAGATAACATACAAGAGAAAAAAGTAGGAACACAGATGACCCTTATGTAGAGGAATATTAACCCTATGATAGTTGCATCAATATGATAACCTTATTTAAAGATATTTTGAAATTGTTTTGGAACATAATACAACCAAGCGCCTGCTATCTTTTCTTTGGGCACTTCAAGGCGGCAGTTCTAAGGTCCAGGTCCACTTTCTGTAAGGTACCATGTCCGTTGAGCTGGATCTGATCGAACCCGGATCCGCACCAGCACTATAGCCATGTATATAAGCAGGTTGACATATTTTACAAACAAATATTGTTAAGAAACAACGGTCTAGACGTTTTAGTCTCATGCATTCTGGATTCGACGACGTATGAGTCGATCAAGATTCCAACTGATCCAGTCAAACCCTAACCTATGTGGGTTAAACCTGGACGTAGGCCAATTGCACTGATCCAGCTAATCTACAAATTATGATCTTAGTCATATTTTACATTACTCCAGACATAGATCTAACAAATTCTTCAATGCCATTTTCTCAAAGAAGTTTGTGAACTTAGTCATATGATCATATAATTACCAAAGAAGTTTGCAGGTCAAGCGGCGATTTCACTACGCGAATGCTACATGGCCAAGTCCTGAGGTCATCTTGGGAGATCGTTGAGCTTAGTAGTTATAATAATAATATTATTATTATTAATATTTGGATTTTCTCAAACAAGGGCAGATATCCAGTTCCCTTAAAAAATTGGGGGCAATTTGGTAAAGAGGGGGTGCTAAAAGGTCAAAGTGGTGGTAACTTTTGGTTGGCCTAACTGCTCTTTCACATACTTAAGACGTTCTCTATAATATTGTAATTAAAGAAAGGATTAATTACCCAATGTGTACTGGAAACTTTGGACGAAGTTATGATGAAATAAAGAATGTCACTTGATCAAAATCAAAACTGACTAAGTTTGGGATTCCACGTGGTTCAACTAAGAACACCTCAAAAATTATATTGGACAGGTCACAACGGGATAGCTGGAGTGGTTAGAGCTGCACTATCTTACCCAAGGAATTTTTGGTTTGAATCCTATTGGAGTCAACCCCTCTCTCTCCACACACACACACACACTCACACTCACACACACACACATATATATATATATATATATGCTAAATGAAACAGGCTGAATGTGTTTTTCAGTTTTTTTGGGTGTTTTTTTTTGTGTGGTTTGAGCCCATAAATCATTGCTGATTTACTAGGAATTCACACCTGGATCATGTGTTGTCGCTGAAAAAATGATATTTGGAGCGTCAAATAGGAATTGGAATAACCGTGAACCAACTTTAAAAACAAGCCTTGAAAATGAACTTTAAAAACAATTGCCATAAAAAAAGATTGATTTTAAAAACACAAGCACATCGTGAAAAACTGTTTTTTAAAAGCACGCCGTGAAAATCAATTTTGAAAACAACACTTGCCATGAAAATCATTTTTAAAAACAACACTTGTCGTGAAATACTGTTTCACGGCAAAGCAAAGGGAGCCGGACCTCACGGCAAGTGAGGTCGGCTCTCACGGTGGCCTGCCCGATTAGGCTGCTGCTAACAGTGGGTTCACGATGGAAGAAGTTTCACCGTGAAGGCCCAATCAAACTCTGGCTGATGCAGTGAGTTGCCGGAGATGAAGTCCTCACAGCTTATCACACGGGGTTTTTGCTATTTTATTGTAGACCTGAACAAAAGAGGATCACGACCATTGATGTGATCTGATTTCATTTTGGTCCGTTGATTTTTTGAACCTTATAAAAACTCATCCATGTGTCAGAATTTATCGCTTCAAGAGTTAATCCCTATAAGTTAAACCAAGTACATAGATCATGTCTGTACGATCAAAATTTAAAGATAAAAAGGGAAAAAGCCCAATGCCCCATTTTAGACCATCCAACCAAAGGAAGGTCTAAGATCTACAACCATGATAATGGACCATGTTTCTTCTCTAAAGATCATTTTTTTCATCAATCAGACTTTACATATTATATTTTTATAATTCATTTAATAAGCAACATGTTTTGGATTATGAATTTTTGATGTTTAAATGTATTTTTTAAAATGCTAAAAATCAACTGCCTACCACAATACTTTGTTTTGTAAAGTTTTAAATGCATTGTGAGCAGTCTATTTTTATGTTTTGAAAAACATGCCTATATATATATCTTAAAATCTTCATGTAAAATATATTTCTTACTAAATAAATTATAAAGAACAAATATATGAAGTCCGATCGATGACAAACATTGGATAAGGGGAGCCGTTCGATCACCGTTTGTTGTAGATTTAGACCTTCCTTTGGTTGGATGGTCCCCCTTTATATATATATATATATATATATATATATATATATATATATATATATATATATATATATATATATATATATATATATATATATATATATATATATATATATATATATAATGTAATGTAATGTCGGGTGAGATGGGCGTCCAGTCAGCCCACCTGTATTTTTTTAAGCGTATTACACTTTTAGTCCAAGACCACAGCTAACTTTATGTGTCATGATACATCCTACTCATATATATACACGAGAGAGAGAGAGAGAGAGAGAGAGAGAGAACTTTCCATAAAGAGAAGTTGGTGTCGGGTGTAATCCGGATATGCATCACAACGAAGTCTTCTCCCAGATAAGACTTGGATCTTGCTACTTTTGATCCATTGGATCCACTTGGAGTGGGTCCACGTCAGCTTCTGCCTGTCAAGCTTAGGTCGAACCAAATTCCTTCATAGCCATTTTTTTTTCATTACTAAAGAAGGCTGACAACCTAAGTAGGCTTGACTTTGGAGTCCTTTTCAGCTTTATTTTTATTGTTTCCCTTTTTGATGGCCAACCTGGGAGATAAGCCCAAGTTTTTTTTTTTTTTGAAAGGCAAGCTAGGGTTAGGCAGACCCCTACCAGTTATTCAACGATACCGCAACGTCCCAACACAAGGGGACGGGCACTAGCTGCTCCTACCAGACAAGGGGAGCCCCTTTGGTATATGCCCAAGTGTTGGATTGTCAGGGATTCATTTAAACATAAACGCTCTTCATGTTTCATTGAGAAATTAAGAGTTAAGACAAAAGAAAATGTGATTAAGATGCGGAAAGGAAACTTAAGAAAAGCAAAGCCTTTTTTATGTGGCATCAAGAAAGAATTAATAGTGACACAATTAATAATTCTGACTCATTGTTAACTGATATTATATATGCCTGTTAACTGACCTTCATAAGATATTACTAGAGAGTTAAGGCGTTTTTTTTTAGGGAAAGGTTTCAAGGAATTATAAGTTGCACAGTTTTAAGTCATAGATGCGTTGTCTTGAATAAAAGCACAAGTTCAGTGGTCCACAAATCTATGAAACTGTCAACCAATCTGAATTTGATAACGTTCTGTTTAGGGGTGCAAATGGATCGGATTAGGTCTGATATGGGATCTGAATCCAACAAATTATTCTAGGATTTGGATCAAAAAATAAGATCTGAATGTAAACCTGTACCATACTCGGATTTGCCCAATTGGATTATTTCTGATTCAGGTTTGGATTTGAATCAGATTTCTATGTTGAATCCCACATTTGGATCCGGTTCAAATCCAACCCATGTGCACTTCACATGCGTAAATAAGATGTTTAACCCTCTTCTTGTATGGTTCAGTTTTGGATCTGGATTCTACTCTGTTATATCAGATGTGGATCCAAATTCAGATCTTTTGCATAAGGTTCAGATCCAGATTCAGATATGATATGTTTGGTCCTGTATCCAAACCGTTTGAACCCCTAGCTCCCTCCCAATCTATTTGCATTCTAACTGATTATTGAATTACTCAT
Source organism: Nuphar pumila (assembly GCF_984573655.1). Lineage (NCBI taxonomy): Eukaryota > Viridiplantae > Streptophyta > Magnoliopsida > Nymphaeales > Nymphaeaceae > Nuphar > Nuphar pumila. The sequence continues at coordinate 25,857,112 of NC_143264.1, forward strand.
GGTATCGATATAGATCAACAAGTCAGATCGATATCTGATCCAGAATGTTTTCAGGATTCAGGTTTTAAGGAAGAAGCTAATTAATCAATTTTGAACAAATTAATACCCTACTAATTGTCCATGAAAGGTACAAATCCGTGAAAAAATCCAAGTGCATTTTGGTTCCATTTTTTCACATGTGCCCTTATGATTTAGCCTATGATTTAGCTTCCATATTCAATGATAGTACATATATGATCCCATACACTAGCGAATTGGACAGAATCTTTCTCTGCCTACAAATGTTGATCTCTAAGTTGGACCTCGAGCTGAATCCCATCCACTTACAATCCTACGAAAGGAATTAACCCTATTTTCATCATCATTATTATCCCACGCTAGATGTGATTAGCTTTACAGCGTAGACACTATAATATTTACAATTTTTTTTCTTAGTCTTCTTTCTAGTCTTCGATGGTAACTCATAGTTTCATAGGTCAATATTTTCTTTGGTATCTAATTCAGCTTAACATATGCATCTTTGCCATATGTGCCTTTTTTTTAATGCGAAAGTATTTGGCAACCTGGTGGGTAAAGAACCCCCTTGCTAGAACTGATAAGGTGAGGTTGTTTTGAGCAAATATGATAAGGTTAATCGGCAAACAAGTTCATTCCCTTGTCGTAAAAATCCAGGTGGCATCTTCAGATATACTTCTTTCTGTGAGTCTCCTCATAACACGTAGCATTGTTCACATCTATTTGATATATGTGTCAATTTTGGATGGCTGCAAGAGCAAGCAAACTCCCAACTGTAACGAGCTTTGCAAATCTAACCCTTCGATTTGTGTGTATCCCTTTGCAACTAAGCATGCATTGTATCGCTCTATTTTTCTATCGGATCTATATTTGATCTTATAGGCTTATTTACACCCAATACGGTGTTTTCCTCCATAAAGCTTTGTTATTGTCCAATTATTGTTCCCTTCCAATACTTTAATCTTTGCAACCATAGCATCTCTTCAATGTTGATGTTGCATGGCTCGGTTGAAGGTTTTTTGGTTGAAGGTTTTTTGTTCTAAATTTTGGGTAATGATTGCTAAGAACACTCTATTTGTTTTGGAAAAAATTTCATAGCTTAGAAAATTGGTTAGGAAGCAAGAGGGGCTGGAATGACCCAAAATTGAATTTGTGATTGAAATGTGGGAGCAATAGTGTAGCAATGATAATCCTTTAAATAACTTTTGTGAATGTTGCCTACGTACTTAGCACCTCATATGGGAAACAATTTCTAAGTTTGGGTCTTAAATATGGTTTGGATTTATAATGGGTTAAGAAAGAATATCTGAATTTGAGGTTTGATTTGGGTTTTGGTTTCATGCCGGTTTGGATCAAGATTCAGGAGTAGGACCATCCATGTTGGGAACAAGGTTTTGTTCTATATTTGAATCTGGGCCAGCATCCAAGATTTAATTTGGATGTGGATCATAATTTTGGTGATCCGAATGGATATTTGGTTCAATTGAATCCTGAATGGGAAGTGGAAGAACCAAATTTTTATCATATTTGCTTGAAGCACATCGATTTTTGAAAGAAAACTCCGTCTCACAAAATTTTATGTCCCGTCTTGTAAGGGTGTTATGACTATCAAGGTCATATAACTTGTATCTAGCTTGACCATGGGGATAACCAATAAAAATACATCAATGAGCACAAAAATCAAATTTATGAAATTTATAAATGTTATAAGCATACCAATGACACCCAAAAACTTTAAGGTGATTATATTTGGGTTCTTTATTATGTAATATCTCATAAGAAGTTTTGTCAAGCTGAAGTATGCCGCAGTTAGAATGCCATCACCCCAAAATTTTAAGGGGAGATTGGCTTGGAAACGAAGAGCATAAGCAATGTTAAGCAAATCATGATGCTTGTGGTCGACCATCACATTTTGTTGAAGTGTCGATGCACAACTATGTTGGTGATTTATGCCCCAGATTCGAAAATATAACTGCATGTCATTGAAAAATAATTCAGATTTGTTGTCACTTCAAAAACGTTTGACATGAGTACTTAATTGATTTTCGACCAAAGAAACAAAATTTTGAAGTAAAACACAAGCCTCTGATTTTTATCACATCAAATAAACTCATATAGTTCTGACAAATCATCCATAGTTAAAAAATAATGTGCTTCAGTCAAAGATGGCATTCTATTTCAATCCCAAATGTCACGATGGATTAAGAGTTGTTGTAGATATAGAACTACTAGAAAAAGGGAGACCAGTTTGTTTGGCAAGCGGGTAAATATGACAGATCATCAAATAAGAAATCACCAAATTTGTATTCAAATATTTGAGTCTAGCATTAGATAAATAGTTGAGATGATTGTTGTCAAATTTTAAAATGGGAGAGTGGATGAGTCATTTCTAATCTTACTCACTCCAATATTTCGATTCAAGCGAGGGTCTTGCGAAACGTAAAGATCATATGTAAATATGACTTCACATTTTAAGTTTTCACAAATTTTAATAACAGAAATAAGATTGAAACAAAAAATAGGAACATGAAAAACATTATGCAGGACAAGGTTTTGACCCAAGTTGCATGAGCCACTCGTGCTATTGTAAATCTTGAATAGCTTTCATGGCTTCACGTGATTACATTGGGATGTTAGTGTTAGGTGCAAGAAGGTAGGGGAGAGAAAATTCCAAGAAGAAACGTGGAGTGTTTTTCCTTTTGGAAAAAGTTTGGTTTTGATGAAGAGTCATGCCTTTTGGAACTGGTGACCCTTGGCAGAGTCACACCCGTTCAGAACTGGTGACCCTTGGCAGAGTCACACTTGTTCAAATCTGGTAACTCTTTGCAAGGGTCATGTCTATTCAAAATAGGCAACTCTTCAAGAGTCATGTCTATTCAAAATAGGCAACTCTTCAAGAGTCATGTCCTTTCGAACAGATCTCTTCCACGTCTATATAAACGTGGTTAGAGAGGTTCCAAGGGGACGGATGTACACTCTATCATCTCTCTCTCTCTCTCTCTCTCTCTCTCTCTCTCTCTCTCTCTCTCTCTCTCTCTCTCTCTCTCTCTCTCTCTCTCTTGCTTTGCTAAAACTGTGAGGTCTGCAGTAGTAGTTCCTGAGGTTGTTTTCGAAGGGTGATCTACCATCGACGTGCACCGATCCAGATCACTGAGGATATTGTATCATGGGGGAAGGACGTCGGACCCTGTTTGCACTGTATGTGGGGGGCGAATCTTCTTTAAGGGGAGTACTTTCGTACGCCTTAGCCGTTTACACAGTATTAACATGCTTCTGTTGTTTATATTATGTTCTATGCATATGTTTGTTCATTTGCATATGTCTGGATTTTGGTATATGGTGGAACCCGACATGTTTGCTCCCTGTTTATGTTTCGATCTACTGAAAATCATGATTTGTATTTTGCTGCATATTATGATTTATATCATGTTTTATATCATGATTATGATTGTGAAACTGTGTGATCCGAAAATCGATCCAACAGTCTTAGAGAAGATTCTAAGCATGTCGACCTCTTTCGCTTTTATACCAAAAGTGGACATGTCCGGGATGCCGAAAAAGTTTGCCGAACAGAATTTCACGCGTTGATAGCAACGCATGAAAATCTGGTTCACTACGATAGGGTTGTTGTCGATTCTGGAACTCGACTGCCCTTCGGTTTCTGATACTGACCCTGACCCTGTTGTGGTCTCTGCGACTGTAGAGTGAAAAGAAAAGGACAGTATATGTCGTGGTTGCATATTGTTGGCTCTGTCCAACACGTTGTTCGATGCGTACTGTTCCTCGTCTACCACTGCTAAGGGCCTATGGGATCAACTTGACAAGAAGTACAATACCGAAGACCAAGGTCTTGAAAAGTACTCTATTGCCAAGTTTCTGAAATATCAGATGGTAGAGGGCAAGTCGGTCACTGAGCAGGCACACGAGTTTCTGTTATTGTTTCATAGTTTGGCTGAGGCTGAGATGAAACTTCCTGAGAAGTTTCAAGTTATGACCATTGTGGAGAAATTTCTTAAGTCTTGGGTAGACTTTGGTATGTCTCTCAAGCACCGTAGAGGGAAGATTTCTCTGGATGATCTTATGGTAGCCATTGCCATTGAAGAAGAGTATAGAAGCCAGAAATAGATCGTGATGCCAACTGAACAGCCTAAGGTGAACATGATGACCGGATCTTTTAAGGGCAAGGGACAAAAACCGAAATCTGCAATGAAAAACTAGTTTAAACCTAAGGCCAAAATCCAGAAAAATGCAAAGAACAAACTGTGCTGGAACTGTGGGCAGGTTGAGCACTGGGCTAAGGAATGTTCTTCCAAGAAGGCCAAAGTTCATGGGACCACAGATGGAATGCCTCAAGTCAACATGGTGACTGAGGTCGTTGGGACCAGTACTAGGTATGTTTCTGTTAACCCACAAATCTATCACATTTATGAGCCGACAGAGTGACTGGTTGACATTGGGGCTAATGTGCAAGTTTGTGCTGATAAGTCTGTCTTTGTCTCATACCAGGCTGCTGCAGGCAGATCCATGACTATGGGCAATTCAATGGCTGCAAAGGTGTTAGGGATTGGACGCGTGGATCTGAAGTTTTCTTCAGAACGAGTTATGTCTTTACACATAATGCACCATGTGCCTGTAGTTAGAAGGAACATTCTAAGTGGTTCATGTCTTGTTAGAGAGGGTTATGAATTTAACTTTAAATGTAATAAAGTTGTTATTTTAGATGATGGTTTGTTTAAACTTCGTGTTGAACATGTTCGCAGTGATAAATTAGAAAATGATGTTTCTTTTGATTCATTATCTAATGTTGCATATAACATAGAATCATCTGATTTGTGGCATAATAGATTAGGTCATGTAAATTTCAATTCTGTGAAACGCATGATGAACTTGAAAATGATTCTTGAGCATTCCATTGATAAAACTAAAAAATGTGAAATTTGTGTACAAGCAAAACAATGCAGGAAATCATTTCATACGATTGTTAGAGATTCTGAAATATTGGATATGGTGCACACAGATATCTGTGAGTTTAATGGAGTGTTAACCAGAAATCATAAAAAGTATTTTATCACTTTTATAGATGATGGCACTAAATACTGTTATGTGTATCTGCTAAAATCAAAAGATGAAGCTTTTGATAAGTTTCTTAATTTTAAGAATGAAGCATAAACACAAACTGGTAGAAAACTTAAAAGATTGATGTCTGATAGAGAGGGAGAATATACCTCTAATAAACTCGATGAATATTGCAAGTCTGTTGGCATAGTTCATGAGTTTACTGCTCCATATTCTCCTCAATCTAATGGGATTGCAGAAAGAAAGAATAGAACCCTAACTGACATGATCAATACTTTACTTGGGAGTTCTGGATTACCTACCTATATGTGGGGGGATGCTCTGAATACGGCTTGTCATATTCTGAATAGAGTTCCTCAGAAGCATAAGGATAGTAGCCCTTTTGAACTTTGGAGAAATAAGAAATCTAGCTTGAAATACCTTAAAGTGTGTGGGTGCCTTACAAAGGTACTTGTCCCAGAGCACAACATGAAGAAGCTGGCTCCTAAAACCGTAGATGTTGTCTTTTTGGGTTATGTAGAGAACAGTTATGCCTACAAGTTCTTAGTAATTAAGTCTGAGATATCTGGCATAGATGTAAACTCTATTGTTGAGCTTCGAGAAGCTACATTCTTTGAGGATGTATTTCTCATGAAAGTTGGTGTACCTCATAATCTTCCTTCTTTAGATATACCTTCAACTTTTAGTTTCATTCTCGAACATGTGGAAAGGATGACAGATGTGGGGGTAGAACCATCTTGTTCAATTTTCCTTTATGTATTTACCTTATATTGCCCCATGCTAACCCTGTTTTGCAGAGAAGATGTAAAAATGTTAAATTCCTCCTTAGATTAGGAATTTTATCATTTCAATTCCAATTCTAAATTGTAATAGTTAGACATCAATAAGAATTTTACATTTCATGTACTAGATTAGAATGTATGAGCATACATGTCTTAGAAATGCTTATTTTCATATCATTTTTCTATTATTTCAAAAATTCATGAATGAGAACACGAATGGCACGTGCACCATTCTAATAGGAGGTGATTAAATCCTAAGTTGATGATTTGCATCAATGGCCATAGTCAGGATGTGAACAAAACTTACGATTTTCATCTTTTATGGAATAACATTGGATCCACACTAGATCCTTTCAAAAATCATCATGTTTCCAAAATATTTTTTCCTTTCTTTATTAGAGTTTAATTTAAAATTAACTCAAGATATATATATCAGTGGCCATAGTGAGAATGTATTGAGGGTTAATTTCATCTTAAACCCTATAAAGGCACCAAAATATGTTTTATTCTTCACTTGAATTTAAATATGATTATTATATAATACATTTTATGACCATAGTCAGAAATGTATTATATCTTCAATCTTATTTTAATTCACTTAAAGAATGAAATATGCTTTTCAAATCTGTAAACACCCCAAATTTTCCTCATCCATGCTCAAATAACCCTCCTCGTGCAGTGCCACCCCTATTAGGTCAATGTAGGAGTCAAACCCCGAGTCAGTTTCAGAAAATCACCACTTTACCCATTTTCACTAGGAAAATTACCATTTTACCCCTAGATCATCCCTGACCCCAGTCAATCGGAGTCAACAAAGCTCACTGGTCAGTTTAGAACATTTAGAATATCAGTCATTTCAAGCTCACCCAAGCTCATAGTGAGAAGGCAATTTTCATTTCTGACCACTCCTGCCAAAATGGGATCATTTCTTCAGAAATGAGCTCATTTCTCACTCAAATTCAGGCCAATTGTCTCTGAGTCAGTCAACCATATTCCCAAAAGTCTAGCTTGAGCTCACCAGGAGTTCAAGCGCTCCTGTTTCACTTCAAAACCATTTCCAGGTGTCCAGGAGCCCATTTTAGTCCATTTTAGCTCTTTCAGCTAAAATTGAGCTGAGTTCAGTCAGTTAAGCTAGTGTTCGAGCTTTGATTTTAGTTCATGTCAGTATAACTGATCTTTGTTCTAGTTCAAACCCAGCTCAGGTTCATAATTTACTTCACTCCAGTTACCATTCTATACCATTTCTCTAAAAATGGCAGCTTTTCTCAGAAATTTAGTCGGAAAGGTCAGTTGAGTCAGTATCTTGTCAGTCCAGTTGAATTCTGAAACTCTAGAATCCAACTCAATTCGACTCATTTCAGTTCATTTCAGCTCAAACCCTGATTTTCAGTGTCACTCTAACCCAGTAGAGTACAAAAACTATTTCTTCAACCATTTTGCAAATTTTATCAGTTTTAATACTTTTTGAACTGGTACAATTGTCAATCGGGGTGTAAAATCCAAAATTCTTCATTCAGGGTCTGCATTTCGCATAGCATTTCATGTCATTTCTCATCATTTCATATCATTTCTCAGCATTTCATAACATTTCATCACATTTCATTTTCGAAGTCTAGAACTCCAGTTTTATATATTTCAATCCAGATCGAGTTTTAAAAGTTTTCAGAAATCAATTTCAAACCCCGGGTTTCCAAAATTGACATTTTTACCCCCGGGATTCTAAATTTGGAAATATTTTCTTGAGAAAAACAATCTGGATCTATTTTAAAATTAAATTTTCAAATTCTACACTGGATTTGCTTCGCAATGGGGTATTGAACTTCAAAATCCGAGCTCATTGCAAAAATTGCCAAAAACAGCTCGTTTCGTCTGAAATTTTTTTGAAAAGACTATTTTACCCCTCTAATCGTCAAAATGATTTTCAAAAGTGGAATCTGGACCCACTCTGAGATGGTCCATCCATTTGCATTTTCCGTTTTAATTATATAAAAAAAAGAAAAAAATACCTTTTTCTTTATTTTCTTCATTTTTTTATTATTATTTTATGTTTTTTTGTTTTTCCTAAGGTGGGACCCATAAGGGAGTCAACCACCCTAGCCCCTCTCTTCCTCTCCATTTCCTTTCTTTCTTCTTCCATTTTCCTTTTCTTCCCTTTTTTCTTTCCTTCTTTCTTCTTTTCCTTCTTTCTTTTTTTTCTTCCTTCTTCTTCTTTTTTCTTTTCTTTCTTTCTTTTTCTTCTTTCCTTCCTCCTTTCTTTCTTCTCCAGCACCCTCACGTAGAGCCTTCCTTCCTCTCTTCCTTTCCCTCTCCTTTCTTCCCTTTTCTTTCCTTTTCTTTCTTCCCTTTCTTTTCTTCTTTTCTTCCCTTTCTTTCCTTCTTTCTTTCCTTCTTACCTTCCTCCCTTCCTTCTTTTCCCTAGCCTTCCAGCCCATCCACGTCTACTGATGGATTCATGCACTGCCCTTTCCTCATTAAACTCATTCTCTCTTAGAAAACTTAGGCTTTTGATTATTTGGACCTAAGTCATTACAAAAAGGAAGAAAAAAAGCTCTCTCACGGCTGGCCCTTACCCATTCATGTCTCTCTCTCTCTCAGCCCCAGGTTCTCTCTCTCAGCCCTCTTACTATCTCCTCTCAATCCATCTATCAGCACTCTCTCTCAGCCCCAGCAACTCCACTCTTACCTTCAGCAGCCAGCCGGTTCCCTCCTTTAACCTCCAAGGCTACACCATACCAAAGATGCCAGCCACACCTCCATCCTTTGCAGCCTCTTCTTACGCCAACCTCTTGCTTCCACCATCTTCAGCACCACCCACGTTACTGCAGCCACCTTCATTGGTGCCATAACCACCATAGTTCCAGCCACGTCAATTGCAGCCTTGAAACAACAACTCTAGCCCTCCACAACTGTTTCAAGCTCAACCGATCTAAGGTAACCAACCTTTCTCTCTATGCTTTTCTTCGGTACAAATCTATGGTTGATTTCTTTAGGTGGATCAATCTAAAGCAAAAAAAAAAACTATGTTAGACATGAGATTCATCTTGCTGAAATTTCTCTCTTTTTTTTTAGGGCCTTACATATTGATGCTACATACGTGAAGGGATCCATCCAATGAATGGATCGGATCCCTCTCACTTATAGCCTATATAAAAAAAAATCGTATATCCCCCTTTTCTTTTTCTTTTCCTTTTTTTTATTTATTTCAGCATGATTCTCATATAAATGAGCATGTTTTAGGTAGTTTGTTTAGTTAATTTTATCATTTTACTTAGTTTCGTCAATACTCGCTTAGTATCTATAGCATTGTATTCAAGTGTTAGTCCAGCCATTATTTTATGTTTATTTTCTTGTCAAAAAAAATCTTAAGAAATTTATTTATGAATTACTTGGTTTGTTATTGATTTTCTGCCTAAGATGTGAATTAATGTAGATACTTAAACTCTATGAAAAATCAAAACAAAACTCAGGTTTTGAACCCTTCAGAAATTCCAATTTCTGCTTTAGCAGACAAAAACCTCCGGAATCACCCCGGTGGGAGATTTGGATTTTTCCCTAAAAAATCACAGTGGACTTACAATGGAATCTACTAATGATCTAGAAATTTTGAGATCTTTACAAGTAGATTTACCCTCTATCAAAAATCGATTTTCCCAGACCCATGGGAAAATCTTGATTTTCCTTCGTCAGGGTATAGACAGGCCCTAATGCACCGAGTCCGCTCAACCCGTAGCCCGTCTGCAAAAACTTTAAACACGAAAGTTGTTTCTAACCTATTTTCCTGTCATTTCCCAAAATTCATGGATTTTTGTAACTGTCTCATTATTTTTCCCAAAATTTTATTTTCTGTCTGACAGATTCCAATATCCAGAAATTCCAGAGATTCGGGTCTCTGATAATAGTGTGCCCTTTTCCAAACCGTAATCCAAATCCCAATGATGCAAAAATATCAAATTTTTTATGTTTTTCAGGGATATTTTCTCACAATTTTAGCCTTTTTCCCATCTTTCTGCTATTTTTCCAACATTTTATACTGAAACTTGTTTGTTTCCCTCAAATCCTAAAGTCGCCGGATTCTGATCCGACTTGCCGGAGCTGTACAGCTCCAACCATAGGTCAAAACTAGAAAGTGTAAAATTAAAAAATCATTTACTTACTTCCCTTTATCACCCCATAAAATTTGGGAAATTTTTATGGAAGTTTGATATCCGAAATCCCCTTTAGAATCTGCATTTTAGGCAAACTTTTGATTTTCATAGGATTTTAGCTATTTTTCATATTAAGAAAATACAAAAAAATATATTTTCGAGCTCCATTTTGTTTCTAGGGTTAGTTTAGTTGTCCATGCCAAATTTGGCTTAATTCCAAGTTCATTTGATTTACATGTTAGTTTAAATTTAAATCCAGAAGCGAAAATCAAGTTAAATTTGTTATTTTATGATATTTTCGCCATTTCCGGGTTTTATTCATGTAAATAAGCATGTCATATCATATTAGGGTTAATTTTAATATCATTTGCATTTCATATTTTCTATTTTTGCAAAGTTTATTTCAGAAAACCCTGGTTTCAAGGTCATAGTCTTGTTATTAGGGGTATTTTTGTTATTTTGACCTAAATTTCGAAATTCCAATTTATAATTCCATAAAATTTTCATGCATATAATCATATTTCATCATATTATGTTTGATTTATTTCATTTGATTTTCAAATTTCCAAAATTTATAAAATCTCTTTTAGAAAACCCTGATTTTAAGGTCATTAGGGGCATTTTGGTCATTTTGACCCCAATTTCGAATTTTCAAGTTTATTTTCGAAATTTATCCATTATTTATCATTTTTATATCAAAGGGGGTATGAATTTGGGTTTATATCTGAATAATATCTGATAATTTCTAATATTTTCAGATAAATTCAGAAAAACCTACATTTTTATGCTAACATTGTTTTCTAGTTTTGCAGAAACATTCAAGAAGAAGACTTAGCTTTTATTTTCTTATTTCATTTCAATTTAATGTAAAAATCAATATAATATTTGGAATAAGAGTTACATTTCTGCTTAGAATTGGACTGCATTACATATAGTTTAATTTCAGCAATTTCCAATATTTGATGTATGATTCATGTGCATTTATTTCAAATTTACTATGGTTGACACGAATGACACGTGCACAAGCTCTTATGGAGTTTATAAACTTGGTGGAATTTGTATTTTTGACCATAGTCAGAATACGAATGAAACCTAGATCTATGATCTTCATATTAGCCACATTCAACCTACACCCTTAAGCTAACTTCAAAAATGCACTGCATTTCTCAAATTTTCAAAAAGATTTTCCAATTCTTTAATGAAATTCCCTTTCAAATTCATATTCATTCATTCATATCATTCAAATTGCATTATTTTCAAATTCATTTTCCAATTTCAATTTCAGAAAATCAATTTTCTTAAGGATTTGCCAAGTCTTTCCCAGGATTGGATTTTCTCATAATTCTGAGTTTTCAAATGACATTTCAAAGCATTTCCCAAGTTCAAATCAAGATTTTTCAATGTTTTAACATTCTTAAATTTCAAAATCCTAAGTTGTCAAAAATCGATTTTCTCAGATTTCCCATTTTCCTGAGAATCCATTTTCCATTTCAAAAGTCATTTTCCAATGAACTTCCTGACTTTCTCAGAATTCTCAAATCCATTTTCTTAGAAAAGCAAATTCCAAATCTCAAAAATCGATTTTTCCCAAGATTCAAGTTTTCCTGAGAATTCATTTTCCAATCCAATTTCTGATCTTCAATGAAGTTCAATGATTTTCCCAGGAATTCCAATTTCAAGCATTTTTTCAATCATTTTTCCAAGCATATTTCAATTTTCCAAAGCAAACTTCATATTTTCTCAAACTTGCATTATTTCAAAAATCCATAGCACAAGCCTGATTCTATGTGCATTCTAGGAAAATAGAGCATAATTTAGATATTTGAGTCAAGTCAAAGCACATAATTGATCCTTGGTTCAATTACCCCTGGTAAAGGTGCCAGGAACGGTTGGACCTCTTACCGACAGGCGGATCCCATTCCACGGAATTTTCTCACAAATTTTCAAAACGGAGGCGAGTAATTTTCAAAACCATTTTCAAAACTTTGGTCGAGTTTGACTCGCGAAATTCGTTTCTCTTTCGCAAGATAGGGAAAAATTTTTGCGATGATAACAAAATCCAATTTCAAATTCTTTAATTCATTTCATCATTTAGGATAGAATTATAGCATATTTTTAAACATTTTTTTTCAAAATCCAAGTGATTTTGAGATATATTTTCAAGTGTCTTCATTTCTCAAATCAATCTTTAAAATCGTATTCAAATTCATCCTTCTATTCTCTATTCTATCTTATTTCAAAAATTCAATCTTCAATTTCAAAGTCCAATTTGACATTGAAACTTCAAATTCACTTCTATATTCAACATTCAAATTCTAATTCAAATCAAATTTCAAATCAACTTTGAAATACCAAATTCATTTTCAGAATTCAATTTCAAATTCAATTTAGCATTTCAGATCAAAATTCAAAGTGCAATTTAACTTTGAAATTTCGGATTCATCTTCTGATTCCAAAACTCAAGCTTTAAATCAAAGTTTATCCTTTATTTTTCAAAATCTCCAAAGTTCTATCTAAAGATTGAGTCTTGATTCTCAATTCAAAATCAAGGTTTTTAGATTAATTCTAAATTTCAAAATTTGATTTTTCCCAAGTTTAAAGCCCATTTTTTTTTCAAATTTGGGCTTCCAAAACCCAGACCCATCCTCAAAGTCTCATTTGGATTTTCAAAATCCAATTTCATCTTAAATTCTAGATTTAGAAGCCAATTTCACCTTGGATTCAGATTTTCAAATCCAAGTCTATCTAGGATTCCAGATTTCAGGATCCAATTCCATTTAGGATTTCAGATTTCGGATTCAATTTCATCTTGGATTCCAGACTTCGGATCCAATTCCATTTAGGATTCCAGATTTCAGATTCAAATCCATCCTGAAAATCCAGATTTCAAATCTAATTATGTTTTCAAATTCCACCTAGATCCAAGATCCATTCTAATTTCAGACTTTTAAATCCGGAATTCAAATCCCTTTCAAGATTCCATATCAAATTTGAATCCTAGATTCAAATTCAAAATTCAAAATTCAAAATTCAAAGTTCATTCTAACTTTGAAAATTCATCTTCACTTCAAAAATTCTATCTCAGTTTTCAAAATCTCCTTTTCTCCTTATTTTCTTCAAATCAAAAATCCATTTTCCAAAACTTTAATTATTCCAAGACTTGGAATTTCAAGTCTCTTCTTCCAGATCTATTTCAAATTCTAAGTTAGATTCAAAATCTAACTTTTTCAAATCTTCGAATCATTTCTTCACTCCATTATCAAATCTATTTCAGGATCACTTGGAAAATCCCAAATTTCTAAATTATTTTCTCAAAAGCATACATTTCTGCATTTGCATTGCACCAGCATGATTCTTTGTGCATTTAGACTTAGAATAAATTCTTAGATAATATTTAGGCAAAACAAAAGGCATAAATTCGATCCTTGGTTCGATTACCCCTAGTAAAGGCGTCAGGAACGGTCGAACCTTGTACCGAAGAGTGAATCCCATCTCTCTATTTTTTCGTAAATTTTCAAAACGGAGGTGAGTAATTTCAAAACATTTTTTTCAAAATTAAGGTCAAGTGAGACATTTGCAAAAGAGTTCCTCTCTCTTTCTTTCTTTTCTCATTCTCTCTTCTTTTCTATCTTTTTATTCTCCCTTCAAAAAGAGAATAGAGGCTAGAAAGCCAAAGAGAAGGAAAGAGAAGAATACAAGAGGAAAAAATTTGCAATGATCAAAGAAGTTGATGACCGAGATGAGACTCGTCTTCGTCTGGTCGAATTTATGCCTTTTTGCTTTGCTTTAATATTATCTAAGTTTTTATTCTACAAATGTCGGCTTCATTTTCATGCAAACCTTAGGAGCCTAGATTATGTCCTAGCTGACATAATGCATATAGGATTTAAGTATGGTTTGGTAGGACCATATTGAGGAGATTTATGCTTGCTCACTTAGATTTAGGTTTGAAATACAACTCTCCTCAATTCTATGGATTGAATGCGAACAATGTATGCAAGTGTATGTTTCTCTTCATTTTAATTCTATCTCTTTAGGACTTGCATTAGAGCCATCTGGTTTATTGCATGTTGAGCATATTTTTGAAAACATCCCTACCTATATTGTCCTAGTCTTCACGTTGTTGGGTTGTCTCACTGAACCATAGTTCGGGAGAGAGCCTCACAACTGGACCACTTATTTTGGTTAGCGCCTCCCTACCACGTACCTAAGGGTCATAATCCAAGGTATATCGGTAGGTGCTCAAGGATGTTGGGAGCCATTACCTTAGAACCAGAGAAAATATTTTTTATGCCACGTACTTCGAGCTTCGGCTTGAGTATATCAGCGTACCTTGATTGGAATCAGATAATCTGAACCATAGAGTTAGGATTAAGGTCCTACAAGCCATTTCACATATTGCATTTAGAGTCAGCCTTTAGGGAGTGCTATATGTGCATCCTTGTTTGTGCAGCTGTGATTATGGGATATTTTCTTGTATTCTCGTATATATATCAAACCTTTTCCAAACACTGGGTATATTATTCAAAACTTTCTTTTATTTTCAGAAACTTAGGTGTATATTTTCCTCTATCTATATTTCTTTTCTCTTTTAGATCAAAATTTTCTTCAAAACCCTTGAAATCTCTTTTCTAAATTCCCTCGATCTTTCAAAAATTTCAGGATTTGTATCCATTCTCTTTTCTTCAAGAGTCTATCCATAAGTCTTGTATTCTATCTGATTCTCCTCATTCTTCTTTGCCCCAATATTATTCCAATGTCGTCTAATTCCCTCGATGTTGTCTTTCCTATAGATCATGTCTTCTATCAGATAAATGATGGATCCCTAGATCATCGGGTTATCCAGACTCATTCCTTCTTCCTCCGGTGATATTATTTTTGGTTCGCCACCTTCTCGCATGATCATGCATAATTTCTACACATAAATTCATATATTTTTCATGCATGATCATGTCAATAATTGCTTAAAAAATGCTTGTTTGCGAATGTTTTCAAAGATTTTTATCAAATATTAAATTGAGCAAGCTGAAGCCTTTTTGAGAAATTAATTAAGTTTTTGGAAAATACTTTCAAAAAATGGAGTTTTTTGAAATATTTAAAAAATATACAAACCCTTTTTGAAAAAGTTTCCAAAACCTAATTAAAATATTATAAATAGGAAGTTTGAGGAAAAAAGGGGGGCTCCCCACTTTGAAGCTCATCTCTCTCTCTCTCTCTCTCTCTCTCTCTCTCTCTCTCTCTCTCTCTCTCTCTCTCTCCTTCCAGCCACTTTCTTCTTCCTCTCTCTCTCTTTTCTTCTTCTTCTTCTTGCCTCTCTCTTCGCTGGTATCTCTCTTTCATTGAAAGGTGTCATACAAAAGGTCTCTTCTCAACCCGTCCGTCGAAAGCACTTGTGAGTGTTCTTCGTCTTCTTCCCTTTTCTTTTTTACTCATTTTAGCATAGTATCCATAGTCTCGTTTTATTGATCAGCATATTTTAGTAGTCTGCCTGTTTTGCTTTTTGTTAGATTCAAACTGAATGTTAGTTTTTGTTAATCAGTATTTATTTTCAACATTAGACCCAGTCGTCAGTCATTAGTGTGTTAGAATTTTGCATATGTTTTATTGTTCAGTCATTCTGCATCAACGTTGAGTTGTTGGTCTGAGTGTCAGCGTTTGTTTCTTTGTGTCGTGTGCATTCTTTGTTTTTCTTGTTGTTGGTAGCATCATTAACATTCATGTCTTGGTTGATCTGCTGAAGGGCATAAAGCTTAATTTTGATTAATCCTGGATGATCCCAATCGGTAGATCAAACAAATATGGTTTTTGTTTAGAAGAAGTAGCAAAAGCGTGTCCCGATAATTTCCTTTTATAGAGTGAAGCCAACGTCAATCACGGGTGAGCGTGAAAGACGTTAACTTTGTTCTCCTTATTTTTAATTGAGCTGGGTTAGTTCAGAGTGATTAGTTTCATAGCCTAGTTGCTGTTAATATACATAATAACCTAAATCTAACCACATCCCTGTTAACAATCGTTTTCCTGTGCATTAGTCTAAAGGTGATTTAATGATCTTTAGTTGCTTAGTTTTTAGTAACTATAGTTAGTTTGTTGTGTCCTTATTTTTAGTTTACGTAATGACAACTTAGATTACTTCAAGGTTTTATTCACGTTTTGTTTTTAGAGACATTAGACAGTTAACATGTGTTAGGTAGGCTGATTTGCATTCCTTTCATTAGCTGTTAAAACTCATTTTTGCTTTTCTTATGACATATAATATTCATGGTTGTGTTTGATTAATTCATATCATATTGCATTAGTTGTTAGTTTATAGACTAATACATTCTAAGTATTCTAGATTTAATGTGTTTCATAGTTCTATTCAAGTAGCATAGTTGTTGAATTTGTTACTCAGTTAGTCATTGGTTATGCTATTTTCTCTTGTAGTGGTTTGTTAAAAGTTAGTTTAGATATTGTTGCTGATTTTTAAGTTTAGATTTGGTATTAGTTAGCATCGTAATGTTGTGTTCGTATTTGTGTTTTGCAGGGGAGCGTGTAGACGTGTGGGAGAAGCTATTTCATGCCCCTCGAGAGTCCTTTGAGATCCTTAAAAGGGTACCCTCAGACTCTCTGAAGCACCCCTCAAGGGACCCTCAAACCCTCAGAAAGGTCCTCAGAGAGCCCTCAGAAAAGCAAAAGTTCAAGAAAACATATATTACCTCAAGAAGGGACAAGAAGACTCGAAGCACTGAAGCCTTTTTCTTTCTTTTTAGATTAGGGTTTTATTTTATTTTATTAATTGGGTCTGTAATAAAATCATTTATTTATTTTGTTTAAGCCCTCTACGTAGGGCCGTACTTCCGTAGTTAGTTAATTATTTAATTAATTCTTTTTATTTTAGCAATAAAGAGTAGTTTAGATTGTGTGTTTGAATACGAAGTATTTTCCGTTCTCTGAGATCGACCCGGACTCCACCACTTGTGCGAGCCGGTTTTTATATTTTTGGTGTCTGGCTTTCACTGGATTTTCATTAAAAAAATTATTGTTTTAAAAAGGGTTTTCATAAAACTCACACCATCGCATATGTTCCCAGACCACTTGGATGACTATGGATTGGAGATGGCATCAGCAGTGGGCAAGAGAACCATCAACGAAAGTCTGATTTAGGCTATGGCAGAGCAGTGAAATCCACGTACCTGCACATTTTGGTTCCCATGGGGAGAGATGACTCTACTGATGGACGAATTCAATTATATTATGGGATTGCCTGAACCAGCTGGTCAGTCAGATGATCCTGTAGAGCAACAGTTCCTAATCAACGTCAAAGGGGTAGATGTTCGAAAAGCTTTAGCCAGAGCAACAGGGGGCAGATCTTGGTCTCTCATCGAGATCAGTGGAAATCAGTTCATTGACCTGTTTGGACTCTATCGCAAGTACGGAGCTTACGAAGAAGTTAATACCTTGTCCCGAGCAGTGAAAGAAAGAATCCAGCATGCCATGGTCCTATGCACAGGGGGATTAGCATTTTTTCAAGACGGTCAAAAATTTGTCAATGTCAGAACTGTTCAGCTCTTTCTAAGATGGGGAAACAAGCAGACTCGTCATCTTTCAGTTTTCATGGCTGCCTTAGCCTTTCTCTACCGAGGCTTGGCTCGCTTTGCTCTCGGAGAGACCATCTTGGTGAAGGGATGCACTTACGCCCTGCAGTCATGGTTTCTACGACACATGCCATCAAAGGTCAGTTCCTTTAGGTTCAACAGTAAGAAGCCAAAGTCCACCATTCAGTGTCGAGCTTTGATCGAGGGTCTATGTTAGGAGGAGATCGTTTGGGATTACTTCGACAGGCAGAGATAAAGTACTTGCTACACTTATGCCTGTGACAAACGTTACAGGTTATTGAGACCTTTCTTTTGTGTCACCTATCAGCCAGAGAGGTGCCTTAGACAGTTCTCGCAGCAGCAGGTTCGCGTCAACACTCATTTCTTGACAGGCAACATGCCAGAATTCGATCTGCAGTCGGATCAGTGGTCTGGAGCATACCATGTAACCCAATACACTTGGGACTCTTTCATTTCTCTTTCTGTATTTCCTGGACCCAATGTATCTATTGAATATCAAAAGTGGTGGCAAACTGTCTGTCCACCCTCTCTTTGTCTCTGAATCTATTATCAATAAAATTTACTCTTTGTTCTACTGAAAAGCATTTTTTGGCCAAATATTATTTTTAAAGCATAAATAGCCGCAATACTTGTGGTAACCTTATCCCTGGCAATGGGGACATTCTTTTATCTTCCTCATTCATCTTCAGTATCTTTTATCATGGTTGATGACCTCGCCTAGGTAAAAGGCACATTCTTCAGTTGTCATGAGAATGATGATGCAATTGTCATAAATCTTGTGACAACCCAATCCCTAGTAATGGGATAATCCTTTTAATTGTCTACCACGTCCTTCATTCTTTTCTCAACATTTTGTTTTGAAAAAGCTTCTTTTGCGCTTTAACCATTTCTTTATTATGCAGAAAACATTGGCATTATCAGAATGGTTCAGACAAGGACTAGAAAGGAAACGGTTCCTCAACACAATGACAGTGAGGTTGAAGGAATGGATTCTCCCAAGTCAGTCAGAGGACAGGGTCAGTACAAGGGAGATGATATTGATCCCGCTATGTATGGTATGTTTCAGAAGATGATGTCAGAGCAAGCTTAGGCCAGTCTGAAAAAGGTCATTTCTAAAAGCAAACTAAAGAAGAAGGTTATGAAAAAGCAAGTCAGGATCATCAGAAAGAAAGTTCAGCCAAACACTACTTCTAAAGATCCAGAATCAGCGGAAGAAGAGTCAGAAGAGGAGGAACAATTTGTCTTCAGTCAAAATCCTCTGTGATAGTTCGTAAAGATAGCTACTGAAGAGCCTGAATCTGTGAACAAGCCTAAGCATGGGACTCCAACTGAGGATCCGATGCACGAGCAATTAAGGGAAATGACTTGAGTAATCAAAGATATTCAGGCCAAGAGCAAAGGCAAGCAGACCTACACTGGTGAAGATTTCTACGATGGCCTTGACAGGGACGATGATTTGGAGAATCTTCCTCGTAAATTCCTCAAATTTGATGGAACGGGCAATCCAAAAGCTCATTTGGCCATGTTCTGTGCAGAATGCGGCCGCTTTAGGAAGGATAATAGGGTTTTGTTCATTTGCTTCTCCCGCAGTCTGGAAGGAATAACAGTCATGTGGTATGCAGACCACATCAACCCTATCAAACTACGAGAGTTCGATAAAGTAGTAAACTTATTCATCGAGCGCTTCATGTTCAATATTGAGGCCTTACCGACTCTCAACCATTTGTATAATCTGAAGCAGAATGAAAATGAAAGAGCAGGAGAATTCATCCACAGGTGGAGCTTATCTATAACAGGATGAAGGTTCCCATCTAAGAGGAGCATGCCTTGCAAATCATCCTCAATAATTTTTTCTAACCTCTGAGGAATCTCATCTCCACATCTCCTGCCAAATCCTTCATCAAGTTGATTGAGAGAGCCGAATGGCTCGAAACAGGATTGGACAATGGCCTTTATGAAGGTTACCCTTTTGTTCGAGGTAACCCAGAGCAGAAAAAGAAGGCATATTTTACCTATTCCATGAACATTTCAGGCAATAGCAGTGGTGCCGGCAGCAAGAAAAACAAGAAGAACCGCAACAAGGGCTCGGGAAGCTCCAAGGCTGAAAGAATGAACTCTACAGCCCAGAAGGAAAAGTTCGTCAAGCCGCAGCCTATTCAGCCAGTGCCACAGCCTGAAAAAAAAATAGATGAAACTAAAACACGATGGCTGGAGTTATGACAGAGAGTTCACAGCTCTAGAGCAAACCCGGAAAGATATTTTGAAATATAGGTTGTCGAAGGGGATGGTCAAACTCCCTAAGGTGGTTGATCCTCCAGTCGTTATGGGTAAATGGATGGAAAAATTCTGCAAATTCCGCCGAACTGTAGGACATGACATAGAGCATTATTTTGTCCTAAAAAATATCATCCAGAATTGTATCAACAAGAATCTGTTGATTGAGGATGAGGACGAAAAGCAGCCTGAGATCTTGTCCAAACCTTTCTCCAAACATTCAGCTTCAGTTATTTTAGAGCAAGCAGTTTTTTTTAGGACAATATTCAGCCATGTTCTAGCCAAGACATCCAGAATCAGCATCAGATCCTAGTGTTGCGTCAGGCACAGTCTTCCACCAAGAGGGTGGATATCACTTCATTTCTCAGCAACAAGAAACCAGTTAATGAGCCAGCAAAGGTGACAACAAAAGCCACCAAGCAGATTTCCAAGATTCCAAAGCATTTTATCAAGGTCGTTTCAAAGAAGGATGAAGATGCTAAATCAGTTCAGAAGCCGATCACAGCTCTATCGAACATCTTTATCCTAGATTTGACCCATGCTTCTTCTGAACATAAGCAAGTCCTAGATGATCTACTAAGAAAAATCAAGGTCAAATCGAGCACAACTCCGCAGGACATGGCTCAGATCGTCAACCAAGCTATGACAAACGCACCCATAACTTTCTCAGAAGAGGAATTTCCAAAACCTCATACGTTCCACAATAACGCTCTTGATATAGTGGTGTGAACTAGAAGCATGATTGTCCCTCACGTGCTCATTGATGAAGGCAGTAGCCTCAACATCTGCTTAGAAATGACAGCCAAGGTCTTGGGTCTGAAAGAAGAAGAATATACTCTAGATCCGATAACGATCTGTGGTTTTGACAACCATGGGCAGACCGCCAAGGAAAAGATCTTCTTTGAAATCTTCATCATATCGTGTTGTTCCATGTGGTGAACGTGCCCGCCCACATACAATCTTCTTTTGGGGCGTACTTAGATTCATAATGCCAATGTTGTTCCTTCTACCCTTCACCAGTGCATCAACTGGTCGAAAGGGGGCATGATTACCACCGTTTGGGGGGAAGATCCGAAAGAAAGGCTCCCACAGCCCATGATTCCTTGCCCTACTTTCACTACAGACATCCCAAGCATTTGGGAAATTGAGAAGATTAATCTAAGTGACAGTCTAGGCATGTTGAAATTGAAGGAAGTCCAGCCAACAGAAAACGTCGTAGCAGTGGTTCAGTGGCAGGGACCTCACTTCTTCAAGCTAGGAGGGCGCCTCAATTGCGCTTCTCTCAAAGATCACCCTCTTTTCCCTCAGTTTTCTAAGATCAAGAAAGGGTTTGATCTTCTGATGAAGCATGGTCGGCCCTTCAGAGGCCTTGGTAAGAATGAAGATGGCATCCTGGAGTCAATCATCCATGCTCGGCATATCACTGGTACAAGTTTGGGTTTTATGGGTCAGTCATCCGGCAAGCACACTACCTTCATTAGAGAAGCAGAATGAAGACAATGTCTTTGTTTTCTATTTTCTTTTTTCTGTTCTTCTGTCATCTTGTAGGGACAATTTAGTCCTAGTTTTTTCTTTCTTTCAATCATCTGTAAATATCAAAGTTACTATGAATTTTTGATCTTCTCTTCACATCTTGGCATATATGATTCTCATATATGATTCTTTGCTTACATTTTTGTCTATGTCATCATTTTTTGTTTCTATACAAAAGGCTATTTTGAATTTCTCACTTTCCCTCAAAAACCTTCTTTGCGTTTTTCAGAATTGCCAAATTATGGCTCCTAAATTCCTCAAAAGGCTCGTTATCAATCCCATTTTTTCTCAAAATAATTCAAAACTGGCCAGAGTCTGCAAGTCAAAGGCAAGGGCAGGGGTCAGCAAGATGGCAGAATAGATTGAAGAGCTAACCGAGTTTGATTTAGCGATTCAAGAGTTGCCAGAATTTGTCAGTATTCAAAAGCAGGATGAACCATCATCGTTGGTTCAGGATCCGACAGAGATGTCAATATTGGTTCAAAAGACGATCCGAAAATCCTCAAGATTGGCTCCAGCTTAAGTCCAGATGAGAAGGAAAGGCTCATCCGTTTTCTCAAGCAACATTAAGAAATCTTCGCTTGAACTTATGAGGATATGTCAGGCTTGGATCCCAAGCTGGTCGAGCATCGTCTTATGTTGAAGCCAGATTTCAGACCAATCAAGCAGAAATTAAGGAAAATGGATCCTCGAGTAGCACCACATGTTAAAGAAGGACTTAAGGAGTTGTTAAAAGCAAGTTTCATCTGGATTATTGATTACCCAAACTAGTTGGCGAACATCGTGGTAGTTCCCAAAAAGAATGGCAAAGTCTAAATCTGCATTGATTTCAGAGATCTAAATAAGGCTACCCCAAAAGATGATTACACACTCCCCAATATCGATCTTTTGATCAACAGCACGGTGGGTCACGTCATGTTTTCCTTTATGGATGGATACTCAGGCTACAACTAAATCAAATTGGCCGCCCATGACCAATCAAAAACTTCTTTTACCATGTCTTGGGGTACCTTTTGCTACACAGTCATGCCGTTTGGGCTCAAGAATGCTGGGGCAACCTATTAGAGAACAATGTTAGTTATTTTTCATGACCAGATGCATAAGAACATGGATACCTATATGGTGACATCCTGGTCAAGTCCAAAGAAGGAGATGATCATCTTGATGCTCTCGGCCAAGTCTTCGAAAGACTCATTCTTTATAAGCTGAGACTCAATCCATAGAAGTGTGTCTTCTGAGTAGAGTCAGGCAAACTGCTTGGCTTTATAATCAATAAGAAAGGAATAGAGGTGGATCTAGCTAAGGCAAAAGCAATCATTGATATGCCTCCTCCTACCAATCTCAGAGAGCTGAGGAGCCTTCAAGGGCGCATTCAGTCGATTCGGCGTTTCATCTCTAATTTGGCCATGAGATGCGAGCATTCACTTATTAAGAAAGGAAGTAAAATTTGAATGGGGATCAGAATGTCAGCTTTCATTTGAGCGCATTAAACAGTATCTCCTCAATCCACCCATTCTAAAGCCACCAGAATTAAGAAAATCACTTCTCTTGTATATTTCCGTCAACTAGAATGCTTGTGGTGGATTTCTTACACAGTATGAGAAAGGCAGCCGGATAGAGCACGACATCTACTACGTGAGCAAGACTTTCATCGACTATGAAAAGGGATATTCTTAGATGGAAAAGACATGTCTAGCCTTAGTATGGATGTGTCAGAAGCTGAGACATTATTTGTTGGCCTCATAAATCAAAATTTTATCAAGGCTCAATCCTCTCAAGTACATCCTTGAGCAGCTTTTCCTTACTGGATTGAATGTGAAATGGCAAGTCCTCCTGATGCAGTACGGCTTAGAGTATGTATCTCAGAAGTCAGTCAAAGGTCAGTCTATCACAGATCAGTTGGCAGATTTCTCATTGACAGAAGAGATCAAGGCAGAAGATGATTTTTCCGATGATTGCATCTGCAATGTTCAAGAATCCCCAGTTTAGACTTTATTCTTCGACGGAGCTAGGAATATATCTGGTATAAGGATTGGGATCTTGTTGATCACTCCCGAAAAGGAGATGATCCCTTATTCCCTTAAGCTCAGCTTTCAGTGTACTCACAACATGGCCGAGTATGAAGCTTTAATATAAGGCCTCAAGATTTTGCACGACTTCAATGTCAAGAGAGTGTATGCCTTCGGTGATTCATTGTTTGTGGTCAGCCAGGTTAATGCTGAATGTCAAGTCAAGAATTCAAAATTATTCTCTTATCAGAAGATTGCCTTAGCTCTCATGGGCAACTTCAAAGAATTTCAGCTCAATCATGTCAAGAGAGAATACAACCATATAGCTGATGGTTTGGCCTGCCTAAGATCCATTGTCTTTCAAAGACACTAAATCCTGTCGTTCCTTCGAGATTGGCAGACTTGATCAACCTGCCTTCCTTTCAGCTGAACAAGTAAACTAAGCCACTCAGAAAGAGAAGCCTTGGTATCAAGACATTAAAGATTTTATTGAAATCGGTGAATTTTTGTGGGAGATGCTAAAAAGGGAGCAACATGCGATCCAACGCATGTCAGCCTGCTTTTTCATCCTTGCCAATACTCTCTACCGTCGTGGGTTCAGTTTTGAGTACGCCAGATGCTTAGATAGAGACAAAGCGATGGAGGTTGTCCAAGAAGCACACGAGGAAATTTGTGGTGGCCACATCGACTACCAAACACTCGTCAAGCAGACCATCCGGGCAGGATATTACTGGAAAACCATATAGCAGGATGGCCATCGTTTTGTGAGGAAGTACATCAAATGTCAAATGCATGCACCCTCTATTCATGCGACAGCCACATACTTGCAATCTGTGGTTTCTCCTTGACTTTTTTCAATATGGGCCTTCGACGTGGTGGGTCCAACCACTCCTTCTGCTTCTAATGGACACAAATATTTTCTCGCGGCTAAAGAATACTTCACCAAGTGGGTCGAGATTTTAACTCTGCGAACAGTAGAAGGCCACCATGTGGTTTCTTTTATTCATAAGAACCTTTTTTGTCGTTTCATCATGCTGCATGATATTGTGTCAGATAATGGCAGGCACTTTCAAAATGAGCGGATGAAGACTTTATGTTTGAACTTTAGGATTCATCATCATTTCTCAGCTCTGTATTATCCTCAAGGGAATGGCCAGGCAGAGGCCACCAACAAGATTTTGATCCACATTTTAAAAAGAACTGTGGAAACAGACCGTGATTGGCATGAGAAGATGCATGATGCACTTTGGGCATACCAAACCACCATTCAGACTCCAACCAATGTTATGCCTTCAGAGCTTTTCTATGGGACCAAGGTGGTATTACCTCTCCACGTTCAGAAGCTTGCATTCAAATTTGCATCACTCATCGGGCTCCCGCTTGATCAGTATCAGCAGTAGAAATTGTTACAGCTAGATCTGTTAAACAAGAAGAGACTCAAGGCAGCAGAGCATGCTCAAGCTTATCGTCAAAGGATAGCTAGATACTATGCCAAATCAGTCATTGAGAGAAATTCTGAGTTAACGATCTGGTGCTCAGATCGACAACTCATCTCAAGCATTGACCACGGGGCAAGTGGTCACCCAATTCGGAAGGCCCTTATGTGGTTAAGGAAGCATTGCCCCATAATTTGTATTGTCTGATCAACGTAGATGGGGTAGAACTGCCAGATCCTATCAATGCTCTGCACTTGAAGAGATTTTATACTTAAAATGTTCATTCTAGCCTTTTGTACTCTTCAAAGAGCCTCTTTAATAAAACAATGATCTTCTGTCATTCTCAAATTCTTCTTCATAATACTGGGGTATTTTTATTCTATATACATTTGTCTTCCTTTCATCATATGCAGGCAGGATCAGACAAAACTGTGCTTCCTAAAATCTTATCGATTTTCAGGTAATCTTGTTATCTTTATTAGTTTCATCCATTTGTATTCATTTTTTTCAATTTGATCAAATTTTCATCAATTTACTATCAAGTTTATCAAATTTTTCATCAATTTTATTAAGTTTTATCAAATCCTTATTTTCATACACTTTCAGGTTAAGGGATAAACATGATGCCTCTTTCTAATGAGGTATTCATTTTTTTTCTTTTACCCTTTTAGGTTAAGGATAAACCTGATGCCTCTTTCCAATGAGGTATTCCTTTTTTTTTACCCTTTCAGGTTAAGGGATAAACCTGATGCCTCTTTTTAATGAGGTACTCCTTTGTTCTTTCTATTCCCTTTCAGGTTAAGGGATAAACCTGAACCTCGTCCAGCGAGGTCCTTCTTCCTTCAGGATGAGGGATAATCCTGAAGTCTTTCATCATCAGTTTTTCATCGAAATTCTACCAATTTCTCACCAATCTTTTTCAATTTTTATTGTCAATTTTATCAATTTTATTGATTCTTTTCTTTTTTATCAATTCCTTTTATCCTTTATCAATCTCTATCAATTTTATTAAATTTTGTCAATTTTATTCTATTCTTCCTCAGGATAAAGGATAATCCTGAAACCATCATAAATGAATTCAAAATCTTAGTTCATCTTGGGTCAAGAATCTTGAATAAATCTCTCATCTTCTTCATGATCGTCAAAATTTATTCATATCTTTTGTCAATCCTTGCAGAATCCGACTTCCAAGTTAAAATTATTTCCTTCCCATCTGAGTTCTGACTCAGGGTTTTGTTTTTATTTTATTCATCTTTTTTTTAAGATCCAGGTTCCGACTCGGATTTTTCCTTTTTATATTTCATTTAAAGTTCTGAGTTCCAACTTGGACTTCCTATTGGATTCAACGCTTGTGTTGGAACCGATCATTCCTTTGAAGATTCGAGTTTTCAATATCGGGTTTTCCATTTTACCTTTATTTTTAAAGATCTGGGTTTCAACTCGGGTTTTTCCTTTTTATATTCCGTTTGAAGTTTTGAGTTTCCACTCAGACTTCCTATTGGATTCAACGCTCGTGATGGAACCAATCGTTCTTTTGAAGATTCGAGTTTTCAAACTCGGGTTTTCCATTTTACCTTTATTTTTAAAGATTTGGGTTCTGACTCGGGTTTTTCCTTTTTATATTTTGTTTGAAGTTCTAAGTTCCGACTTGGACTTCCTATTGGATTTAACGCTCGTGTTGGAACCAATCGTTCTTTTGAAGATTCGAGCTTTCAAACTTGGGTTTTCCATTTTATCTTTATTTTAAAGATCCGGGTTCCGACTCGGGTTTTTCCTTTTTTATATTTTGTTTGAAGTTCCGAGTTCCAACTCAGACTTTCTATTGGATTCAACGCTCGTGTTGGAGCCAATCATTGCTTTGAAAATTCAAGTTTTCAAAACTCGGGTTATTCATTTTATCTTTGTTTTAAAGATCCAGGTTCTGACTCAGGTTTTTTCTTTTTATATTTTCGTTTGAAGATCCGGGTTCTGACTTGGGTCCCCCCCTCCCTTTATCTTCCATTTCTGCGATTTTGAGTTCTGACTCGGATTTTCCCTTTGATCCAATGCTCGTATTGGACCAAAGTGTTCCTTTGAAAAATCAAGTTCTAGACTCGGATTTTCATTCTCCTTCAAGATAAGGGTTAATCCTGAAATACCGGCAATCATTCCCACTCTGATTTCCAAATATCTTGAGAATGTCGGTCTCCACTTCAAAACCCAGTGCTCGTACTGGTGCGTTTTCAAAAGCCCAGTGCTCGTACTGGTGCATTTTCAAAATCATGTGCTCGTACTGATGCATTTTTTAAAATCCAGTGCTCATACTGATGTATTTTCAAAACTCAATGCTCGTACTGGTGCATTTTCAAAATCTAGTGCTCGTACTGGTGCATTTTCAAAACTCAGTGCTCGTACGGGTGCGTTTTCAAAAGCCCAATGCTCGTACTGATGCATTTTCAAAATCCATTGCTCGTACTGGTGCATTTTCAAAACCTAGCGCTCGTACTGGTGCATTTTCAAAATCCAGTGCTCGTACTGGTGCATTTTCAAAACCCAGTGCTCGTACTGGTGCATTTTCAAAAGCCCAGTGCTCGTACTGGTGCATTTTCAAAATCTAGTGCTTGTACTGGTGCATTTTCAAAATCCAGTGCTCGTATTGGTGTATTTTCAAAATCTAGTGCTCGTATTGGTCTATTTTCAAAAGCCTAGTGCTCGTACTAGAGCGTTTTCAAAATCTAGTGCTCGTACTGGTACATCTAGCGCTCGTGCTAGTGTCTGGCTGACGGATCAGTTAGCCCCCGTCCCCCCAGGTTCAGTCTTTGCACTAATCTCTCATCAACAATTCAAGCTCTAAATCTCAATTCCAACCTTCGGATTACCATTTTGTCAAAAATCAATCTTTTTCTCTTGCAAAGGACCCTCTTTCAGGGGGAGTTCGAGGGAGCTTGTTCCTTTCACATGCAACCAACTTTTTGTTCGCAAGAACTCTTTTCCACGAAGAGTTTGAAGGGACGCATTTCTTTGCGAACTGTTTGCAAAACAACAAACCCAATTTTTACACAAAGGAACCTTTTTCTAAGGAAAGCTTTGACGGAAGTCCGTTTCCTTTTGTGGCCCTCAATTTTCTCATCTTTGGCCAACCCCTTCACAGAGGACCCTCTTCTAGGGAGAGTGTGATGGACTCGTTCCTCTGTGATACTTTTCCAACCTTATTTTCGGTCGTCTTTCCATAAGAGAAGCCTAGGGATAGGGAGTTTTGATGAAAACTTAATTTCTCTTCAAAAGTTTCGTTTTGTAAACACCTCCTCTTCGGGGAAGAGAGGAGTATTTTCTACTTCCCATTCAGGTAAGAGCTAAGCCTGAGTCTCTCCTTTAAAAGAAAAAGAGAGGAGAATTTTGTCAGGAATGTGTCAATTTGATGTCAAGCAATTGCTTTCACCAAGAATTTCTAGAATATTTTGCCAATTTGCTATCAAAAACCATTGTTGATCTCAAAAGCTTTTATTGCACAAAGAATTACCTCAAACTACATTAAATATTATTTTCAAAAGGACATGACTTTGCAAATAAAGAATAGAATTCAAGTTTTTTATGTTGGTCAACCAAGAGGATGAAGAAAAATCTTCGATATGACCGGCAAAAGAAAATTCAATGATATTGAAAAGTCATAAGTGAATTGATATTGATCATAGCTATGACACATTCTTAAAGATCATTCTTTTGGCAGTAAGACAGTGGAAATATCCTGGGCAATAAAAGAACTTACCCAATCCATATCTCCTCAGTCATTTAAGCTGCAAATCAAATATCTGCAAAAGGGATCTCTCAATTGTCATCAAGATGAAGACGAATATGTGAGCTAGACCCCCGGGGCCAAAGAAGATTTGGATCTTCTCTGAGATGAAGGAGTTTATGACGGATCCTTCTAGGGAAAGTTCAGATCACTGTCAAGATGAAGGCGACTACGATGAACCTCCCAGCAAACCCTAAAAGATATTTGATTTCTGCTATCATCTAGAGATTTTTTTTTTTGACCAATGAACAATATCATCAGTATAATTCCTGAAAAAAAGAAGGATCGGAGCATCTCCAAGATGAAGAAGTTTGTAACGTACCCTTCTCAAAAATAGAAGAAAAAGTCAGGACATCTTCAAAATGAAGGATGATGTAATAAGCTTCTCCCAGAAACCCAAGAAAGTTCCATGACTCAAAAAAGTGCAAAAAGATCATCATGGGAAAAGCCTCAGGATATCAAACTGCCAAAACTTCCAGGAATCATCTTTTTCTATGTAAAATTCTTCTATCAATATCTTTTCATTCAATTGCTTTTATGAAAGCTAAGAATACTTCATCTCTTTTCATATCAAGGAAATTGATATCTTCCTTAAAGAAACTCAACAGCAACAAATTTGAATTTGATTCTTGATTCTACGGAGTTAACCCAATTGGAGTTAATACTTTAGGTAGAAAGAGACAATGTTTTCACACATATATGCACATTCAATCATTCTGAATCAACTACAATTTTTGGCATTTTATTGACAATATTTTCTAGTTATCCCAACGTGAAGCAAGAACTTGATGTTTGTTTTGACATATCTTGACATTGTCCCTCTTTAGGACTGAAAAGTCTCTCCCTTCTGTTGGATCTGAGCCTCTTGAATCTGCACGCTTTCTTGTGTTCCCCACTGTCTCGCGATAGACAGTTCTCGCTCAAGATAAGGGTTAAACCTAAACTTTCTGCAAGAGGTCTTCTATTTCTAAAAGTTGATTTAGTCTCAGCAATGAGGCACCCAAGAACATCCTTTTTCCAATCTTTAGAGAACCCCATTTTCCTCCTTTTGCAAACCCCTCTTGGACTTGTCGTGCAAAGTCTAGAGGTCCCATCACAGTTACCTCTCTCTTCGAGGTATCACCCACTCAGGTTAAGAATCAAACCTGAACTTTCTATAAGAGGACTTCTGTTTTTAAAAGCTTATTTAGTCTCAGCAATGAGGCGTCCAAGAACGTCCCTTTTCCAAGCTTTAGGGAACCCCATTTTTCTTCTTTCGCAAACCCCTTACGGATTTGTTCGTCCAAACTCTGAAGGTCCCATCCTGGTTTCTTCGTTCGAGGATTTTGTATGGTCGTCCCTTTTAGGACAAGGGTTAAGCCTGAACCTCACTCCTTGAGGTATCGTCCCTTTCAGGTTAAGGGTTAAGTTTGAACCTCGCTCCACGAGGTATCTTCCATTTAGGTTTGGGTTAAACCTGAGTCTCGTTCCGACGAGGTAGTTCTCTTAGTCCTATCATGGTTTTCCCCGTCATGGAATCCATGCTCTTCATATCCATCCAGAAAAGGATCATACTTGAGCTTCATCTCACGAAGCATTTTTCTCAAAAATGTCCCATCAAGGTCATCATGTATTTCTTTCCTCATTCAAATCATCTTGATGTATCTTTGTCCCATCCAGGTTAAGGGCTAAGCCTGAGTCATTCCAAAAAACTGATCTTGTCTCGCCCATGAGACTTGATCAAAATTCTGATTCCTCACCATTCTGGGATCTTCGCCTAAAGTCCCATCATGATTTCCTCATTTCTATTATTTAGTTATATCATTTTTGAGGATTTCGCCTCCCCAAAGTCATTCAGAATAAGGTTTTAAACATGAGAAACCATGTCTTTCAAGATAAATTCTTCCCCGCCCAGTTCAGATCTGCAGACTGAGGCATTTTTTAAAATTTGGAGTGTTTTCTTTGCCACTAAGCTCAGCTTTCAACCGGCTTAGTAGCAAAGAGGGGCATCTGTGAACACCCCAAATTTTTTAAAATTTGATAAATATTCTCTTTTTGCCCCTAGCCCCCATTTTCTGAGTAAATTGAGTCATTTTCACTCAAGATTGGAGTTTGTTTCTCGGATTTACTGGAATTAAATCCATCTTATATATATGACTCGATTTTGAATTCGGATCCATTGTAAAAATCCAAATCTGAGCCTCGTTATCCAATTTTCAAAAATAGCAAAAAGAATTTCTGAAAGGTTCAAACAGTCGATCCAGTGTCTATTTGGATTCAATGGTTTGTATTGTTGAGAAACTATATTTTGATTATACATGATGATATGCTTTCATGATGTATATATATGATACATGATAAATACATGATATGATTTTATGAGATATGATAAATATGATATGCTTTCATATGTGAAACTGAATATGTTATATTATGATTGGATATGATGTGCTATGTATTTAACGAGTATTTGATGCAAGGTTATTTCACCTGAGAAGAGTGAAGACAACTTGATCAAGTGCAACTATTTGATGCAATCATACTACTCTGAAGAAAAAGCTTGATGGGCCATACATTCATAAAGATTATCCAAGAAGATTGGCTACTTCAAGATGAAGATTTTTTTCTTCTTTAGAGTCATATGTAACAGAACCTTTAGAAGCATGCATATTTCATATTAGACTATATGCTTTGAATTCATACAAGTCATTTATTTACAAAAAGTTAAGCTTTCATAAAATGATACGTTATGTATATTGTAGCATTTCAAAAACACTTTTTTTTTAACAAATTATTGTACTTCCTATAATCATTTATGCAAAAAAACATTTTGACAAGATATAAAAGCTCATGATTTCAAAAGCATTTATGAAAGAAAACGACAAAATACATTGATTCATAATACACAATTGTTCATCTTGAATTGACGATTTGAGAAAACAAATATTATTTTATACACAACTACTTATTGTTTAACAAAACAATTAATTTAGGAAATGACCATTTATTTATTTAATACTAAAATCCACACTAAAAAATGTCGACTTATACTTAAAGTCATCATTCTTTTGTAAACATTAAATGACACTTCAAAAGCATTTACTCAAGAAATGACCATTTATAAAATAAAGTACTTAACAAGCATTTATTGTATTTATATACAATTAAACAAAGAAGTGATGATTTGTAAGAAAACAATTAATGTACTACAAATCATTTAATTGAGTAAAGACACATTACATTATAAATTACATTTCTAAATACTTCAACATTTAATGTACTACAAAACATTTATTTTGAGAAAAGACCCATTACAAATTAAATCTCATTTTTAATTACAATAACGTATAGTGTACCTCAAATATTTAAATTTAGAAATGACGACTTGAAAAAAGTATCATTTTTTAATACACCAAACATTTAATACTTAAACAATTCTTTAAATTATGGAATGACGACTTTTTGAAAAAGCAATATAGTACAAATATCATTTCACACATTTTCTCATAGAAAGTTGTTTTGAGATGACCTGGCATCTCACATCACAAAAGGACAATTATTTCAAAAAGCAACGACTATTTTTGAAAGACCTATATATATACACACAAAATAATATCAAAAGATAAGTGAGTGTTCAAAGAGAAAAATTCCTACTCGACACACTGAAAAAGAGCTTAGGAAAAGAAAAAGAAAAGAAAGAGAAAAAGACAAGAAAAGCTCTCTGACAAAAGAATCAAGTGTGTGTGAAGAAAAAGAAAAGGAACATTTTGTTCTCCTGATAGATTATTCTGCCTATTTTCAAAAGGGAGAACATTCTGAGAATCTTCATACGTGCATTCATATTCTGCATATCATTCTGAAGGTTCTTTAGGAAAGTGTTGTAATTTTATGTTATCTATTGTATCCCTTCTCTGTTGAGAGAAGTAGACCTCTGTGAAAGAGGGTGTTTCCCTTCTCTGTTGAGAGTAGACCTCTGTGAAAGAGGGTGTTTCTCTTCTCTGTTGAGAGAAGTAGACCTCTGAGGAAGAGGGTGTTTCCCTTCTCTGTTGAGAGAAGTAGACCTTTGAGGAAGAGGGTGTTGTACTATTTATCCCGTAACACAAATTTTATAGTGAAAGGCTCAAGTATTTTACTTGGGGACTGGATGTAGATCAGTAACTCGGCCGAACCAGTATAAATTATGTGTTTATTGTGTTGTGCCTAATTGTCATATTTTTTATATTATCAATCTGCAACGAATTTCACTATTCAACCCCCCCCCCCCTCTCTAGTG